>NC_069506.1:23189494-23244494 GCF_027579735.1 Bombina bombina | reverse complement strand
ATGGGAAGACGGGCAAGCAAGAGGGAATGGTCAGGTGGGAAGATGGGCAAGCAAGAGGGAATGGTAAGATGGGAAGACGGGCAAGCAAGAGGGAATGGTCAGATGGGAAGATGGGCAAGCAAGAGGGAATGGTAAGATGGGAAGATGGGCAAGCAAGAGGGAATGGTCAGATGGGAAGATGGGCATGCAAGATGAAACGATCAGAAGTTAAGACAGGCAAACAAGATGGAATGGTCAGATGGAAAAATGGGCAAGCAAGAGGAAATGGTCAGATGGGAAGATGGGCATACAAGAGGGAATGATCAGATGGGAAGATGGGCATGCAAGATGAAACGATCAGAAGTTAAGACAGGCAAACAAGATAGAATGGTCAGATGGAAAAATGGGCAAGCAAGAGGAAATGGTCAGATGGGAAGATGGGCATGCAAGAGGGAATGATCAGATGGGAAGATGGGCATGCAAGATGGAATGGTCAGATGCGAAGATGGGCATGCAACATGGAATGATCATATGGGAAGATGGGCATGGAAGATGGAATATTTAGATGGGAAGATGGGCAAGCAAGATGGAATGATCAGATGGTAAGATGGGCATATAAGAGGGAGTGATCAGATGGGAAGATGGGCATACAAGAGGGAATGATCAGATGGGAAGATGGACAAGCAACATGGAATGATCAGATGGGAAGATATATATGCAAGATGGAACTATCAGATGGGAAGATGGGCATGCAACATGGAATGATCAGATAACAAGATGGGCATGCAAGATGGAACAATCAGATGGGAAGATGGGCATACAAGAGGGAACAGTCAGATGGAAAGATGGGCATGCAAGATGGAACGATCGGATGAGAAGATGGGCATGCAAGATGGAACGATCAGATGGGAAGATGGGCATACAAGAGGGAACAGTCAGATGGGAAGATGGGCATGCAAGATGGAACGATCAGATGGGAAGATGGGCATACAAGAGGGAACAGTCAGATGGGAAGATGGGCATGAAAGATGGAACGATCAAATGGGAAGATGGGCATGCAAGATGGAACGATCAGATGGGAAGATGGACATGCAAGATGGAACGATCAGATGGGAAGATGGACATGCAAGATGGAACGATCAGATGGGAAGATGAGCATACAAGAGGGAACGATCAGATGGGAAGATGGGCATACAAGAGGCAACAGTCAGATGGGAAGATGGGCATGCAAGATGGAACGATCAGATGGGAAGATGGGCATACAAGAGGGAACAGTCAGATGGGAAGATGGGCATGAAAGATGGAACGATCAAATGGGAAGATGGGCATGCAAGATGGAACGATCAGATGGGAAGATGGGCATGCAACATGGAACAATCAGATGGGAAGATGAGCATACAAGAGGGAATGGTCAGATGGGAAGATAGGCATGCAACATGGAATGATCAGATAGGAACATAGGCATGCAAGATGAATGTATCAAATGTGTGTACAAGAAAAACGTATATTTGATGGGATGTTCAACACCTAAGCTAAATAGTTTAAATGGAAAGATGGGCATGAAAAGATGGGAGTATGTGCTTGGATCAAATTGGTTAATGGGCAAGCAGGACAAATGGATCAGGTTACAAAAGCATGTAAGATAAATGTATAAGACAGAAAGATGGGTATGCAAGATAAAAAGATTAGACAGCATTTCCTTTTATTCACTACTACTTGCACAGAGCTGTGGCACACTTTCTCTTTAATTCACAGTATGACCTGTTGCTTTCTCCGCTTTATTTTAAGGACTCTCACTAAGGAATTCTCCTTGTAGCCACTGCCTACTGCTAGATAAGCAAACAGACATTGCAGAACTAACATTCTATGGTCACATAATTTTTGCCGCAAAAGTCCTCTACTGAGCATGGCCAATAAACTGACTGTATCTGCATTAGATGTCCCCTAGCAATACTGTAAAGACAAAACTGCTACCTTGTGGTAAAATTACCCCCTTGTGGTAAAATGTAAAATTCTTTTAAAATGATAATATATTACAATGATTTCTATTAAGTACAAGCCACTGTTTAGTGCTTTTTTTATTACAACAATGAAACAGACTGTGTTATATCCCTTTAAGTTCAGAACAGTTCTTGGTCACAAGCACTCACACATCAACACTATTCTAGCACCTCAGGAATGAAGAGACTTTTTTTCCACGCTGGTATCTCTTCTGCCCAGCCGGTAATGAAAGATATGCCGTGGTCCCTCGTCCTGCAGTTGAGACCCAACATATATAAAATATATAGCTCAGATACCAAAAAGGGACATTAAATCACTTCACTCTACCAAGAAAAAAAGCCACTTATTGTCAATACCTGTAAAGAACTTCACAAATCTTGAGCTTGTTTCATGTCACTAATGCAATGTAATTAATGACTGGATGTTTACTAGGAATACCATAACATCAGAAAAGACCCCTTAAGAACAGCAAAGGGATTTACCTAAAATTGGGGTAAGAACAGGGTTCCTGGAAAAATAAAGATTGTAAAAAATATGAAACTGTGCAGACTAGATGTGCTGAGCCATTACGTTAAGGGTGTCCAACTCCAGTTCTGCAGAACAGCCAACATGCCCCAGCGGAATCAGTCAGGCTCAGGCAATCTGATTAATCCTCAATTTGGCCTGTTTGTAGCATTCAGCGCCAGGACATGGACAGCCTTAAGTTACATTCTATGTTTCTCTCTTATGAGGTTTTGTAACCAGGAGAGGTTCAAATATTTTCATAAACAATCAGGCCAAAACAAAAGTACAGGACAGAAACTAGCAACCATTTAATAAAATGAAATATGATATTAAAAAATACAAAGCAAGTGAGGCTATGCAAGGACTACAGATATTCTATTGGGTTATTGGTTTACGAAGACTAAGAAATGCGACAAATGATCAATGAATCATGAAAGAAATGTTTTGGTTTAACGTTTCTAAAACAATCTAAGAAAAATAAATGTCTACTTGTTTTAATTTGATGGGGGCTTAAAATGCTAAATCGATGTAATGTTTGTATTTTGTGTTACCGCACACCAAGTCACCCGCTCTGTGCTATCATTTACTTAGGATCACTTTTGTAAAATCAACCAGTGTACATGATACAAATATACGCATTTGGAGCACCCAGAGGTACAGATATGGCATTAAAACATATGTCTGGTACACTGTATAGCCAGTTTAATACACTAAACTGATGTGCTGTTTCCCAACGTACAATGACCACAACATACATATTTCAAAGGTATACAGTTATGTTAATAGAAATGACAGGCCTGACAGCCGTTTCACCCAGGCAGAATATGTCTGTGTTTTCTGTCACAAAAGGTAATTTGTTCTTTTTCTCCTCCAATTACATATAGATGGTTTGCATAGTTGTTGTCATAGCCAAGATTTTGCAGAAATGCTGTCAAAGTAGTGACTAATTTTTATATTTATTTACAGATATAATGTCAGGTTAGTGAGAAATAAAACTCAGGGCAAAAGTCAGACAACTTATGACTTCTCTTGTGAGTGAGTGGAAGAATAGAATTAGAAAATCTGTTTTCTGTATTGTGGGATCAGCTGAATTCCAAGAAAATGACAATTTTACCTGCCTGAACGACCAGGGGGAAATGATAGTTCCGCACTGGACCCATTTCCCCATGTTGGAGGCCAGAATGGATGTGTTAAGAAAATAAAAGTTGAGTAGAATTACATGTCAACACCAGAAGCAGACAGAGTTTCTTCTCATCCCGTCCTTAAATAATTTAACAGAGGTCTCCAAAAAGTCACATCACTGCCCTGACATAGACAGCAAAATATTCTCTAAAAAATACAGGTGATGACCAGTTAGTGCCACACCTTTAATTAGTTATAAATTCATTGGTGCCACTAATGTAATAGAGTATATTAACTGGTAAATACCATATTACTCTCTTATATTAATCATTAAAAGTCTTCTTTATATAAATACACTGGTGAACCCTTAGAGGAGATATTTTAGACATATTATAGCATAAAGGTATTAAAAAAACATTGTCCATTAACTTTAAATAAAAATTACACATATTTTTTACCTCGACATCCAGTGCCATTCTCCACAGACTCGTATCCGGCTTTACACATGCAACGACCAATAGGTACAAGCCATTCCCCATCACCGTTGCAATACAGTTTGATGGGAACATCCACTTCCTCTGCATTCGGTATGCAGATCCCTCTGGCAGCCACCAAGGAAGTGCTCTCAGCTCCAGAAAGTGTCTCCTGAAAGATGGCTCCATTCTGAATCACTCGTGGACATTTACGATAATAGACTCTGACGGCTATAAGGGACATGCATGCACCATAGTCTTGAAACGCTAGATAGAAGCCATTTTTGGAGACTGGACCAAAACTCCGTACTTCTGTATTAATTTTCATTACCCGTCCCCCAAGGTCCACCTGGGAAAAGCTCTCATCAGCAGCTATGGTGTCCACTTTTACCCAGGGATTCTCCATCCAGTTGGGAAACGTTTTAGTTGCAGAATCAAAGTCAGACTCATAATAATACAAGTTGAAGGTTTCCTTACAAGAGCCTGGAACACTGGGGATGCTACTACAGTCCCGCACAGAAAATTTCATTTCCACGTGTATTCTGTGGGCTCCTCGCCTACGAATGTACTTGGTCCTTAGCCAGTTGTTCTGACTGGTCACAAAGACGTTACACACTTGATACGTCCTAATGGTGTTCATGTTCTCATCATAGCCACTCACCTCTTCCCACTGTACAAAGGATAAAAGGAAAAACATTAAGCTTTGCTAGCATTAAAGAAATAGCAAGTACAGGAGAGAAGGTGCAATAGGAAGGAAAAGATGTGACTACAGGAGGGAGAATGATGAACAATGTACGTATAATGTGTATTATATATAGTACAGGTGAAAAGGTGCACTAGGAGGGCAATGATGTGACTACAGGAGAGTGTACAATGAACAGTGTATGTATAATGTGTGCATTATGTGTAGTACAGGATAGAAGATGCAATGGGAGGGGAAGACTGTGACTACATTAGAGCGTACAATGAACAGTGTATGTATAATGTGTGCATTATGTGTAGTACAGGATAGAAGATGCAATGGGAGGGGAAGACTGTGACTACATTAGAGCGTACAATGAACAGTGTATGTATAATGTGTGCATTATGTGTAGTACAGGATAGAAGATGCAATGGGAGGGGAAGACTGTGACTACATTAGAGCGTACAATGAACAGTATATGTATAATGTGTGCATTATGTGTAGTACAGGATAGAAGATGCAATGGAAGGGGAAGACTGTGACTACATTAGAGCGTACAATGAACAGTGTATGTATAATGTGTGCATTATGTGTAGCACAGGATAGAAGATGCAATGGGAGGGGAAGACTGTGACTACATTAGAGCGTACAATGAACAGTGTATGTATAATGTGTGTATTATGTGTAGTACAGGATAGAAGATGCAATGGGAGGGGAAGACTGTGACTACATTAGAGCGTACAATGAACAGTGTATGTATAATGTGTGCATTATGTGTAGCACAGGATAGAAGATGCAATGGGAGGGGAAGACTGTGACTACATTAGAGCGTACAATGAACAGTGTATGTATAATGTGTGCATTATGTGTAGTACAGGATAGAAGATGCAATGGGAGGGGAAGACTGTGACTACAGGAGAGAGTGTACAATGAACAGTGTATGTATAATGTGTGTATTATGTGTAGTACAGGATAGAAGATGCAATGGGAGGGGAAGACTGTGACTACATTAGAGCGTACAATGAACAGTGTATGTATAATGTGTGCATTATGTGTAGTACAGGATAGAAGATGCAATGGGAGGGGAAGACTGTGACTACATTAGAGCGTACAATGAACAGTGTACTTATACACATACACTGGTGTGTGTATTTTGTATAGTACAGGACATAGAATGCTATGGGAGGAGAGAGATCTGACTAAACAGGAGTGTATACCTAATGTCAGTACAGTATATAGTGCAAGACAGAGGAGACATACATGAAGGGATATGACTATGCGCATGTACAGTGTATGTATAACGTGTTTAATGTAAAGACCTCAGGGCACAGGAAATCAGACACAACAGGAGGGTAAGCATGTGACTATAGGAGTGTGTATGGTGTGCAGAAGGATTTCCCAAATCCAGTCTTCAGGACAAATTAACAGGCCATATTTTTAGGATTTCTGATGTACAGCACAGATGATAAAACCAGCTGACCAGTAATTGCGTTTATCTAACCTGTTCTCGTCCAGGGTAATCCTAAACAATCTGGCCTGTTGGGTGTAGCGTGTATGTACAACGTATGGATTGTGCAAAGTACAGGGAATGTGAAATGGAAAAAAATGGATGAAATGTGAGAGCCACACACAGAATACCGAGCACACTGTAGCCACGCTCTGTTATACAACATGTATAGGGATTTAAATGGGCATTCAATGCAAATGCTAGACAGAATGATGCATTCAATGAAAATATTAGCTTGAGCATATGCAGGTATATATTTTTAAAATGACATTAGTTAGTTAAATATTGAAAACATAAATGTAAAGTCTTAGAGGCCTATTTATGAAATGTCTGTCGGACCTGATCCGACAGTGCGGATCAGGTCCGACAGACATCGCTGAATGCGGAGAGCAATACGCTCTCCGTATTCAGCATTGCACCAGCAGCTCTTGTGAGCTGCTAGTGCAACGCTGTCCCCCTGCAAACTCACGGCCAATCGGCCGCCAGCAGGGAGGTGTCAATCAACCCGATCGTACTCAATCGGGTTGAATTCCGGCGATTCCTGTCCGCCTCATCAGAGCAGGCGGACAGGGTAATGGAGCAGCGGTCTTTAGAAACACGGGCCCTCAAGCTCCGTACGGAGCTTGATAGATAGGCCCCTTAGTGTCCATAATGGGCGCCGCCATTTTGAAGCTAAACTTCCTTCTCAGCTAAGTCTTATTATAGGGCATCTAAAAATGAGTCACTAGAGCGAGCAACCAATGACTGTGAATACAACAGCGTCTGGAGTCTGCGCTTTTAACAGAATTTGAAAATCACACAATTTTCAGAATTGAATTAGATGATAACAGGGTACAATAATGAACACAACTTTATGGCCATGTTTATCACTACATATAATTAAAGGGATATGAAACCCAAAACTTTTCTTTTGTGAGCATATAATTAAAGAAAAAGTTTTCAATTTACTTCAATTTTCATTTTATCAAATTTGCTTCATTCCCATTACATTCTTTGTTGAAAAGATACCTAGGTAGACATCTGGAGCACTATATGGCAGGAAATAGTGCTGCCATCTAACGCTCTTGCAAATGGATAACATTCTTGTAAAACTGCTGCCATATAGTGCCCCGGACACCTGCAAATTCCTAAGCTTACAACCCTGCTTTTTAAAAAAAGATTCCAAGAAAACAAAGAAAATTTGTTTAAAATTCCACGCTCTATCTGACCTTGAAATAAAATTGTGTTTCATGTCCCTCTAAAGACATTTTATAGTAGAATCTCAAATAGGGTTACATAGCGTAGCATCGTCTAAGGCAAAAGGAGCCCAGCACTGAAGCTGCTATACTAACCGGAGCTCAGCCACTATGGGGACGGACGCCTCAATAGAATTTGCTCTTCTGATGGTTAAACTTAGATCGGATGATACGGGAGACAAAATGCTAATAAACTTCATGTGAATAAAACACTTTTAGACCAATTGTCTAGGAACATTTGAGGCTGTTACGTTCTTCCTTATTCTCAATGACCAGCACCAGACTGAGCCTACAGATTTGCTCTTTATGTGTAGTCTTAATAAAGGAACAATATAGAAGCAATAAATGATAAATAGCGCAGTGTTCTCCCCAGGGCCATTTTAGCGGATGCACCACCCAGCTAATTTTACTGACCACCCGGGTAATTTTACTGACCACCTGACTAATTTTACTGACCACCCAGCTAATTTTACTGACCACCCGGGTAATTTTACTGACCACCCGGGTAATTTTACTGACCACCCGGGTAATTTTACTGACCACCCGGGTAATTTTACTGACCACCCGACTAATTTTACTGACCACCCGACTAATTTTACTGACCACCCGACTAATTTTACTGACCACCTGACTAATTTTACTGACCACCCGGCTAATTTTACTGACCACCTGGCTAATTTTACTGACCACCCGGCTAATTTTACTGACCACCTGACTAATTTTACTGACCACCCGGCTAATTTTACTGACCACCTGGCTAATTTTACTGACCACCCGGCTAATTTTACTGACCACCTGACTAATTTTACTGACCACCCGGCTAATTTTACTGACCACCTGACTAATTTTACTGACCACCCGGCTAATTTTACTGACCACCCGGCTAATTTTACTGACCACCTGACTAATTTTACTGACTACCCGGCTAATTTTACTGACCACCGGCTAATTTTACTGACCACCCGGCTAATTTTACTGACTACCCGGCTAATTTTACATTTTACTGACCACCCGGCTAATTTTACTGACTACCCGGCTAATTTACTGACCACCAGTCTAATTTTACTGACCACCCAGCTAATTTTACTGACCACCCGGCTAATTTTACTGACCACCCGGCTAAAATTTAAGCCAATATTAAAGCTATAATTAGTTAATATTAAATGTTTTTGATGTTTGTTGCTCACATTATGATTTTAGCAATTTATGTTAAATTATGCAATTAATCTGTGCATTGGATATTTTAAAGGAACAGGAAACCGCAACATTTGCTTTCATGATTTGGATAGAACATACAATTTTAAACAACTTTTTAATCTACTTCTATTATCAAATTTGCTTCATTCTCTTGTTATCCTTTGCTGAAGGAACAGCACTGTGCTACTGAGAGCTGAACACATCTAGTTAGCCAATCACAAGAGACAAATGTGTGCAGGCACCAATCAGCAGCTAGCTCTCAATTTAAAAAGTGTCTTAAAATGACATGCTCTATCTGAATCATGCAAGTTTACTTTTGATTTTCCTATCCCTTTAAGTAACATTTATAAATGATAAATAATACATAATATTGCAAAGTATTACACTGCCCCACCCGGATACATAATATCACCGTCTGGCAAACACTGTACTTAAATATACTTGCTTATAAAAAAAAAAAATCCCGTCATACAATACAGAATATATGCCGTTTTCATGAATGATGGCGTTCCATATGCACAGACAAGTGGAGCCAAAAAGAACTATGCCATCCTTCTAGTGTTGAAGTGAGCTGTAAGTTACACCATTTTGTTTTCATTAGCATGATCAATAAATGTATAATAGAAAGCCCTACGGGTACACAATATACATAATTACTCCAAAGTCAAGTTGGAAGTTAACAGTTACCAAGGACAATAAAAGGCAGATGTCCCAAGTCTACGGCACACAGAGGGTTAAACCAAGTCAAGGAGAGTGCTCAGCTATATAATAGAGTCAGTTCTGGCTGGAAAACAATATGAGAAGAAATGTTGGTCTCAGGCCCAGAACTTGTAATCATTTAACAGATAACAGGTCCCTGTATTTCCCCAATGCAATTCCCTGCTCTCAGCAATGGACAACAGCTGCACCGAATCATTCCATTTAGTGCCCTGAGTACCCACCCTAACCCGACCAACCAAACAAGGCCCTAACTGGTTTCCCAAGTGCTCAAAAGATGTCTCAGGCACCTAGAATTATTATTATTTATTTATTTTAATTTAAAACCAAGAAGAATGAACAAAAATAAATCATATTGTAGTTATTTAGGAAGAAGTCACAGGAAGTTATTGGACAAATTCCTATATAGGTATGTCACAGACAGCCAATCACAGATATTTAATAGTATGCAGAAATGATGCAAGATGCAAGATTAAGGACTTGTGTCCGAAACGTTGCTGATTTTTTGATCTTGGCTCAATAAAGAAAACTATTCATTGAACTGGGTGGTGCGACTACTATCTCTTGTTACATTTACTGGGGGTATTTTGCAGTGCCCCTGTGATTGCACACCTTGGATCCCAGGTGCTGGACTTTGAGAACTTAATACTGCATAAAGGATAATCTCAAAAAAAGTAATTATCATCTACACCACATTTTAAACGAGGAACATTAACGGCTAGATTACGAGTTTTGCGTTATGAGTGAAAAAGCCTCATAACGCTGCTTTTTCACTACAGCTGGTATTACGAGTCCTGTCGGTATAGCTGTCCCGCACACTTTTTTGGCCGTCACGCAACCTAACTACCGCACTTTTTAAAAAGTCCTTTTTCAATGGGACTTCCATAGAGCCGGTATTACGAGATTGCCTGTCCGGCCAAAAAGTGAACGGTACAGCCTATAACTACAAGATCCGTACCATAAACTGAAAGTCAGTAGTTATGGGTTTATGTTACAGAGCTGAAGCATAAAACTCATAACTAAAGTGTCACAAAGTACACTAACACCCATAAACTACCTATTAACCCCTAAACCGAGGCCCTCCCGCATCGCAAACACTAAAATAAAATTATTAACCCCTAATCTGCCGCTCCGGACATCGGCGCCACTATAATAAACATATTAACCCCTAAACCGCCGCACTCCTGCACCGTAAACACTAGTTAAATATTATTAACCCCTAATCTGCTGCCCCCAATGTCGTCGCCACGTACATACACTTATTAACCCCTAATCTGCTGTGCCTAACATCGCCGCAACCTACATTACTGTTATTAACCCCTAATCTGCTGCCCCTGACATCGCCGCCACCTAACTACACTTATTAACACCTAATCTGCTGCCCCCAATGCCACCGCCGCCACTATACTAAAGTTATTAACCCCTAAACCTAACCCTAAGTCTAACCCTAACACCCCTAACTTTAATATAATTAAAATAAATCTAAATAAAAATTACTATCATTAACTAAATAATTCCTATTTAAAACTAAATACTTACCTATAAAATAAACCCTAAGCTAGCTACAATATAACTAATAGTTACATTGTAGCTATCTTAGGTTTTATTTTTATTTCACAGGTAAGTTTGTATTTATTTTAACTAGGTAGACTAGTTAGTAAATAGTTATTAACTATTTACTAACTATCTATTTAAAATAAATACAAATGTACCTGTAAAATAAAACCTAACCTGTCTTACACTAACACTTAACATTACACTAAAACTAAATAAATCACATTAATTAAATTCAATTAACTAAATTACAAAAAAAATAAACACTAAATTCCACAAAATAAAAAAGAAATGATCAAATATTTAAACTAATTACACCGAATCTAATAGCCCTATCAAAATAAAAAAGCCCCCCCAAAATAAATAAAAAATTAGCCTAAACTAAACTGCCAATAGCCCTTAAAAGGGCCTTTTGCGGGGCATTGCCCCAAATAAATCAGCTCTTTTACCTGTAAAAAAAATACAAACAACCCCCCAACAGTAAAACCCACCACCCACACAACCAAACCCCACAAATAAAATCCTATCTAAAAACCTAAGCTCCTCATTGCCCTGAAAAGGGCATTTGGATAGGCATTGCCCTTAAAAGGGCATTTAGATATTTTACATTGCCCAAAACCCTAATCTAAAAATAAAACCCACCCAAGAAACCCTTAATAAAACCTAACACTAATCCCCGAAGATCCACTTACAGTTTTTGAAGACCGGACATCCATCCTCATCAAGCCAGGTGAAGTCTTCATCCAAGCAAGCAGAAGTCCTCAATGAAGCCGGGAGAAGTCTTCATGCAAGCGGCAAGAAGTCGTCCTCCAGGAGGGCAGAAGTCCTCATCCAGACGGCATCTTCTATCTTCATACTTCTGACGCGGAGCGGCTCCATCTTCAAGACATCCGTCGCGGAGCATCCTCTTCTTTCGCTAAATCTTGAAGAATGAAGGTTCCTTTAAATGACATCATCCTAGATGGCGTCCCTTGAATTACGATTGGCTGATAGAATTCTATCAGCCAATCGGAATTAAAGGGTAAAAATTCCTATTGGCTGATGCAATCAGCCAATAGGATTGAGCTTCAATCCTATTAGCTGATCCAATCAGCCAATAAGATTGAGCTTGCATTCTATTGGCTGATTGGAACAGCGAGCTCAATCCTACTGGCTGATTGGATGGGTTTTATGTTTAGATTAGTGTTTTGGGCAATGTAAAAGAGCTAAATGCCCTTTTCAGGGCAATGAGGAGCTTGGGATTTTTAGATAGGATTTTATTTGGGGGGTTGGTTGTGTGGGTGGTGGGTTTTAATGTTGGTGGGTTGTTTGTATTTTTTTTTTTTTACAGGTAAAAGAGCTGATTTCTTTGGGGCAATGCCCTGCAAAAGACCCTTTTAAGGGCTATAGGCAGTTTAGTGTAAGCTAGGGTTTTTTTTTTATTTTGAGGGGCTTTTTTATTTTGATAGGGTTATTAGATTATGTGTTATTCGTTTAAATATTTGATCATTTATTTTTTATTTTGTGTAATTTAGTGTTTATGTTTTTTTGTAATTTAGTTAATTGTATTTAATTAATGTAATTTATTTAATTTTAGTGTAAAAGTGTTAGTGTAAGGCAGGTTAGGTTTAATTTTACAGGTAAATTTGTATTTATTTTAACTAGATAGTTAGTAAATAGTTAATAACTATTTACTAACTAGTCTACCTAGTTAAAATAAATACAAACTTACCTGTGAAATAAAAATAAAACCTAAGATAGCTACAATGTAACTATTAGTTATATTGTAGCTAGCTTAGGGTTTATTCTACAGGTAAGTATTTAGTTTTAAATAGGAATTAGGTAATGATATTAAGTTTTATTTAGATTTATTTTAATTATATTAAAGTTAGGGTTAGACTTAGGGTTAGGTTTAGGGGTTAATATATTTATTTAGTGTTAGTGATGTGGGAGGCCAGAGGTTTAGGGGTTAATAACTTTAGAATAGTGGCGGCAGCAACGTTGGGAGCGGCAGATTATGGGTTAATAAGTGTATGTAGGTGGCGGCGATGTCGGGGGCGGCAGATTAGGGGTTAATAACTGTAATGTAGATGGCGATATTAGGGGTGGCAGATTAGGGGTTAATAAGTGTAATGTAGGTGGCGGAGATGTTAGGGGCAGCAGATTAGGGGTTAATAACTGTAATGTAGGTGGTGGTGATGTTAGGGGCGGCAGATTAGGGGTTAATAACTGTATTTAGGTGGCGGCAATGTCGGGGGCGGCAGATTAGGGCGTTTAGACTTGGGGTTTATGTTAGGGTGTTAGGTTTAAACATACATTTTCTTTCCCCATAGGAATCAATGGGGCTGTGTTACGGAGGTTTACGCTCCTTTATTGCAGGTGTTAGGCTTTTTTTTAGCCGGCTCTCCCCATTGATGTCTATGTGGAAATCGTGCACGAGCACATAAAACCAGCTCACATTTGTGTGCGGTATGGAGCTCAAAGCTTCTATATTGCCCGCAAACGCAGGTTTTTGGAAAACCTGTAATAGCAGCGCTATTAAAGGTGAGCGGTGGAAATAATTTGCAAGTTATTACCGAGCCACTCATAAACTCATAATCTGGCCGTAAGATTTTTAAGAGCTGTTTTACCTAAAAAAAGATTAATTTATGTTAATCCTTACTCCACATTTATCACACAAATAACACCCTCTATATGCACAATGTAAAATATAGCTCTGGAATAGTTGTAGATCCTCAGAAAAGTCACCATAATCTAAAAATTCTCTTTTACGGGGTTTATGCTTATTGATGTTACGGTACCAGAAAGAAATTCAGAGCCTAAGTACTTAACTTACTATTCTCTATAAATTATGCTAGTTAACTTACTCTTGTCTAAATATTATACTAGTTAAAGGGACAGTCAACACCAGAATTTTTGTTATTTAAAAAGATAGATAATCCCTTTATTACCCATTCCCCAGTTTTGCATAACCAACACTGTTATATTAATACACTTTTTACTGCTGTGACTAACTTGTATCTAAGCATCTTCTGACTGCCCCTAATCACATGACTTTTAGTTATTATCTATTGACTTGCAGTTTAGCCAATTAGTGCAGTGTCTGCCACAACTCACGGGCGTGCTCACAATGCTATCTATATGGTTTACCTGAACTACTCTCCCCTGCTGTGAAAAGCAAATACAAAAGCATGTGATTAGAGGCGGCCTTCAAGGGCTTAGAAATTATCATATGAGCCTTTCTAGGTTTGCTCTCAACTAGAATACCAAGAAAACAAAGCAAAATTGTTGATAAAAGTAAATTGGAAAGTTGTTTAAAATTACATGCCCGATTTGAAAAATAAAAGTTTTTTTGGGCCTTGACTGTCCCTTTAAGTTACTATTCTCTATAAATTATACCAATTAACTTACTATTGTCTATAAACTATACTAATTAAAGGGATATAAAACGGTACTCTTTAGTAAAAAAAAAATAATATGTTAAAGTGAATGTAAACTTTGATATGAAATAATGCCTGTTTTTTAAAATCACTATTAAAACCAGGGGAACTTTCATTCATCAAAGTTTACATTGCAGCGGATTTTACAAATACTTACCTTCTTCTACTGAAATGCCGGATCGCCGATCCCATGCCTGCAGCTCTTCTGTACTTCGTCAGCAATGATGAAACCGGCTTCCTCCAATCACGGCTCCCCCCCCCAGGAGCGTCCATCTGGTTAGGCCATGCCGTGATTGGAGGAAGCCGGTTTTGTTATTGCTGTGTAAGTACAGCAGGAAGAAGCAGGCGGGGGAATCGGCAATCCGGCGATCCAGGAGAAGAAGTTAAGTATTTGTAAAATCTGCTGCAATTTAAACTTTGATGAATGAAAGTGCCCCTGTTTTTAATAGTGTTTTTAAAAACCGGGCACTATTTCATCAAAGTTTACATTTACTTTAAATCAGTAAACATAAAAAAAACAGATTGTGCAAAAAACTGCAAATAACTTGCTTCTTTTTTGGGATTTATTTTGCGTTCAAAATGAGCACTTAGGTAAAGACCTCAGCCTCTGTGTAGGGCTGTGACAGGACGTAATGGACACTGCACAAATAAAGTTAAAAAAACAAAGAAAGAAAAGGTAAAATCTTTTTAAAAAGATGAATACATATTGCAATGGTTTCTATTAAGTATAACACTGCTTAGTGATTTTTAATTACAACAATGACACGGACTGTTTAATATCCCTTTAAGTTACCCTGTGAGTGTCAGACTTTTAATTGCTGCAAATTGACATAAAAAAATGATACAAAGAGCATTTTGTGTTGTAGGTGACAGTGTATTCTGATATCTATAGTTTGCGTGTATCCGTAGTCAATATGACCAGCACTTGCCTTTTACTACACTGTCAGCGGACACAGAGATCAGCAAATTGTGTCTTGTCACCTTCTGCAAGCTTTGTGCATTCCGCTGCAGCCTCACATGAGCTTTCCGCGTTTCACTGCAGCCTCGCATGACCTTTGTTCTCCCACCATGAGAAAGCCAGAGTGCTCACTTGCCCCGTACAATTCCCCACAGTTGTATAGTTGGCCACGCAGATAGATGAAGGCCAAAACAGCCAATACTTCGTTTTCCTCTGAAGGCCAACTTGCTGAGCTGAAGGAAAGCCACTGAAACCTTATCCTGACAGACTAGAACATGTGGAACAAATTAAGCAGGAAAGTAACATCTTGTATGAGATCTAAACTAACAACAAGGAAAGGAAAGTGAAAAAAAATCTGAGAAAGAACATGGTCGGTAATCCTGGAACCAGACAATACCTCTGGATCTGTCGATGAGGTGTCATAAAGGAAAGAAATGAACATGGTGCACAATACAGGACTACACAATTCCTCTAGGTCTGTCTACGAGGTGACATGAGATTAAGATGAGAGGAATAAACATACTGAAAAATATAAGGAACAGAAAATTCCTATCTGCTTATCTATTAAAGGGCTTGACAAACCCAGGCACCAGGGAGCCAATGGCTCCTTAAAATTAGACAATGGTGCTCTGGTTTAGAGTCCACAAGACACCTAACCTTTCTAGGCCTCAAGGCTCTGAAATATGTTTCTTTAATTGGGTTATCATATAATGTATGTGTGTGAGAGAGAGAAGCCTGAAGCTCTCCTAATATTAACCCTTAAAGAGATATGAAACACCACATTTTCTTCATTGATTCAGATAGAGCATGTGATTTTAACAACTTTCTAATTGACTTCTATTATAAAATTTACGTTGTTATCTTGGTATCTTTTGTTGAAAAGCAGGGGGATAAGCTTAGGAGCCGGCCCATTTCTGGAGTGCTATATGGCAGCAGCTATAAAGTTATCCATTTGCAAGAACACTAGAGGGCAGCACTATTTCCTGCCATGTAGTACTTCAGATGCCTACCTAGGTATCTCTTTAACACAGTGGGGCATATGTATCAAGCTCCGTATGGAGCTTGATGCCCCGTGTTTCTGGCGAGTCTTCAGGCTCACCAGAAACAGCAGTTATGAAGCAGCGGTCACAAAGACCGCTGCTCCATAACCTGTCCGCCTGCTCTGAGCAGGCGGACAGACATCGCCGGAAATCAACCCGATCGAGTACGATCGGGTTGATTGACACCCCCCTGCTGGTGGCCGATTGGCCGCGAGTCTGCAGGGGGCAGCGTTGCACCAGCAGTTCTTGTGAGCTGCTGGTGCAATGCTGAATACGGCGAGCGTATTGTTCGCCGTATTCAGCGAGGTCTGGCGGATCTGATCCGCAGTGTCGGATCAGGTCCGCCAGACCTTCATACATATTCCCCATTATATCATGGGAACAAAGTAAATTTGAAACTTTTTGTATGCTCTGTCTGAATCACAAAGTATATTTTTGGTGTTTCATATCCCTTTAATAGCTAAGTTTAAGCATGTCTAGACACTAAACCAGGGTTCTGAAACATAGCTGTTACAAGAGAATAGAAAGTGTATATAAACTGTGACTCGCCTACAAACCGTGCAGTAGTAAACGACAGGAAGACTATACTTTCATTCTGCACCATGGCAGATTAATGCATGTGCATTAATATGTCTATGATTCAAGTGCTATGAGGTCTAAAGCTATAGAGAATAGGTCACTGTGTGATAAGGACAATAGAATCGTGTTCTGTCCCTATCTACAGTGCAACACATTCTAACAAGGGAAGTTGGGAGAACCGTTACAGTGACGTATACATAATGACAATGTGCTGGACGACTGTTAAGTGCTTGCTAGCTTCCAATAGCTCGCTAATATTCCATAACGTGTCACCTTAGTGGGGACATTATACTTCTCAAAATCTCATGTGCCCCAAAGGACACAAGATGGCGGCCACACAAGGAATTAGCTTGTATACTGACTTCAGTCTTTTATACTAGCAGTCTATTAGTATTCAGCCATTAGCTGTCACTGCTAATGCATATGACAGCTATAGTTGCCATAGTTCTAAAGACACGTGCACACTCCTGAGTTCTTATGAGCCTACCTATTGTCACTCTTTAAGAAAAGATACCAAGAGAACAAAGCAAATTTGATTACAGAAGTAAATTGGAAAGCTGTTTAAAATTGAATGCTCTGTCTGAATCATGAAAGTTTAATTTTGACTTTAGTGTCCCACTAAAACTGCACACTCTGACTCCTAAAAGTTTATTTTTCACTTTAATTTATAGTTAAAGGGACAGTATACAATATAATTGTTATTGTTTTAAAAGATAGATAACCCCTTTATTACCCATTGCCCAGTTTTGCATAACCAACACTGTTATATTAATAGTCTTTATACCTCTGTGATTACCTTGTATCTAAGCCTCTGACAGCCCCCTGATCACATGGCTTTTTATTTATTATCTATTTACTTGCATTTAGTACTGTGTTGTGCTAAATCTTAAATAACTCCTTGGGCACGAACACAATGTTATCTATATAGCCCACATGAACTAGCAAATAATAAAGTGCTAAAAGTAAATACACAGAGCGCCTCCTAAAAGGCTAAGACACTAGTAGTGACAAGATTATTTAAATAAAAAAATATTGAAATTCTATAGGGGTATATAAAATATTTTATAAGCTACTTATAGCTAAAATATACAAACAAGATACAAAAGTGGATCCACTACAAATTAACAATAAAATATGCATATATCTATATAAAAAAACAATACAATTGTGGTTAAAAACCACAACAATATACAATCTTAATCACAACATAAATTACAATAAAACAGCTGTTGATGGTTGGATAAAAAATATAAATATATAAAAACATCAATTTACTGAGTAGGTGTCCATAAATATGTAGGTCCCAAACTTTAAATTCTTTCCAGAGAGTGAATGTCCAATATGAAGATTCTATTTTAAACAGTTATCCTTATATATCCCTTGATAAACGGTGAAATGATGAAGTGTGTAAAAAAGAAAAACGTAGTGGTTTTCAAATCAAATTTCAAAAATTATTGTGAATATCCAAAAAATCCTGAAAAGATGATGTGATGAAGTGGGCGTGAATAATCAAAAATGTGTGTACACAAAAATTAAAAAAGAAAAAAGGAAAAAATTTGAAAAAATAATCCAAATGAATATTTAGGATGTGTTAAAGTGAATAACACACTTATAAAGTGACCCTTATGTGAATACAAGATGTGAAGTGATGCTCCTAAAAAGTTATTCCTGTGTGTAAACGATGAAAAAATACAGAAATGGATCCTATGTCTCAGGGATCAATTCATTCAAAGATATACCTGTAATAAAACAAATATAACATAGTGCAAAACTGCTATTCAAACTTAATCAGTAATTGACTAATTAGTCAACTTAGTCAGTAATTGAAAAGACTAGTCTTGATAAAGGCCCAGTTCTTAGTGCCGAAACGCGTTGACATATATGGTAAGCTTCTTTTCAATTTCTGACTAAGTTTGAATAGCAGTTTTGCACTATGTTATATTTGTTTTATTACAGGTATATCTTTGAATGAATTGATCCCTGAGACATAGGATCCATTTCTGTATTTTTTCATCGTTTACACACAGGAATAACTTTTTAGGAGCATCACTTCACATCTTGTATTCACATAAGGGTCACTTTATAAGTGTGTTATTCACTTTAACACATCCTAAATATTCATTTGGATTATTTTTTCACATTTTTTCCTTTTTTCTTTTTTGTGTACACACATTTTTGATTATTCACGCCCACTTCATCACATCATCTTTTCAGGATTTTTTGGATATTCACAATAATTTTTGAAATTTGATTTGAAAACCACTACGTTTTTCTTTTTTACACACTTCATCATTTCACCGTTTATCAAGGGATATATAAGGATAACTGTTTAAAATAGAATCTTCATATTGGACATTCACTCTCTGGAAAGAATTTAAAGTTTGGGACCTACATATTTATGGACACCTACTCAGTAAATTGATGTTTTTATATATTTAGATTTTTTATCCAACCATCAACAGCTGTTTTATTGTAATTTATGTTGTGATTAAGATTGTATATTGTTGTGGTTTTTAACCACAATTGTATTGTTTTTTATATAGATATATGCATATTTTATTGTTAATTTTAAGTGGATCCACTTTTGTATCTTGTTTGTATATTTTAGCTATAAGTAGCTTATAAAATATTTTATATACCCCTATAGAATTTCAATATATTTTGTATTTAAATAATCTTGTCACTACTAGTGTCTTAGCCTTTTAGGAGGCGCTCTGTGTATTTATTTTTAGCACTACATTCACCTTTTTGGGGGCGCTGGTACCCACAATACTAGGAGCTACAGACACAAGGTTGAGCGCTGTCAGATTTTAACAGATTTTTAGCAAATAATAAAGCATGTGATTAAGAAGAGGCTGTCTATAGAGCCTTTGAAACAGGCAGAAATTTAGAGGTTTAAATGTTATAAAGTGTATTAATATAACAATGTTGGTTGTGCAAAGCTGGGGAATGGGTATTAAAGGCATTATCTATCTTTTTAAACAATAACAATTTTAGTGTAGACTGTCCCTTTAAGAGTACATTAGCACGTTTGGTCATAACTGTATTTGCTATCAGTCTCCTTACTGCACAACCATATTGAGTGCTACAGAATACTTCATTACAAATTACGATGAGATAGCTCAGATGAGTATTACAAAGCAGATACTGTCTAGAAATCACACATCTACGGTTTGCTTATACTCTATGTACCTGTTAGAAATTTCAAACTAAAGGAAAAAATGCACAAAACTGTCACATTTCCGCTTCCCCTGAGATCTACACTACAAGGTAGAAAATTAATTCTTATCAATCTTTTTATCAATCTAAATTGTAAATGGTTCATTTAAAGGGACATTAAAGTGAATGTAAATTTTGATGCTAAAGTGCCCGTTTTTTAAAAATTCAATTAAAAATAGGGGCACTTTAATTCATCAAAATTTATATTTCACTCCTGTTGTGAAAAAAACATATCTTTTAAACTTGACAACTGCTCCAGCTTCTTCCACCCGTCGCAAAGCCTCTTCCTGGGTCTAAAATTAGGAATCCGGCTTCCTCCAATCATTGAATCAGACACTGATTCCCCCGGGGGGGAAGCCGTGATTGGAGGATGACCCATCCATCATTTCTGACATCAGAAATGGCTTACAATGACCGGAGGAAGCTGGAGCAGCAGTCAAGTTTAAAAGGTAAGTGAAATGTAAATTTTGATGAATTAAAGTGCCCCTATTTTTAATCGAATTTTTAAAAACCGGGCACTTTAGCATCAAAATTGACATTCACTTTAAAGTCAAAATTAAACTTTCATAATTCAGATATAGAGTGCAGTAATAAAGGGAAAATCCAATTGACTTCTATTATAAAATCTTTTTATATGTAAATTTTGACTAGATTACGAGTAGAGCACTTACTTTTGCGCAAAAGCAGTATCAAGTTTTTATCAGCTTTTTGCGTGGGACGGAAATAGCGTGCATATTAAAAGTATACATGTTCGTTAGAGCGCAATCACGATTTGCGCTTGTCGGGTTTAGTGCGACTTAAGAGCTCAAGTAAAGGGAAGGGGAAGAAAAAAATGTTGCATTAAAACGAAAATAAATACACTTAAGTACTGTTGCACTCATAAATATATCCTTTGTTGAACGAACAGCATTGCACTACTAGCATTTAGCTGAACACATCTAGTTAGCCAATCACAAGAGACAAATGTGTGCAGGCACCAATCAGCAGCTAGCTCCCACTAGTGTAGGATATCTGCATTTTTTTTCTTCAACAAGGGATACCATGAGAACGAAGCACATTTGAAAATAGAAGTGAAAATAAAAGTGTCTTAAAATAACATGCAAATTTAATTTAGATTTCCCTATCCCTTTAATAAAGCGGAAAAAATGAAGTAGCATATCTTTAAATAGTGGATTTATATCAATCATTTTTAAACAGGGAAAATATCTTAGAACGATGATAACAAATATAAACCTTACTGTACTAGAGTTTGCTATATATTATGCATAGAGGGGTAGTTATCTCAGTGCTCAGGGGGCAGTTATTTATGTGGTACTCAGGAGCGCAGCCAATTCTGCAGTGCTTATAGGGGCAGTTATATCAGTGGCACTCAGAAGGGGCAGTTACATCAGTGGTACTTAGGAGGGGTGGTTATTTAAATGGTACTCAGGAGGGGCAGTCATTACTGCAGTGCTTATAGGGGCAGTTATATCAGTGGCACTCAGAAGGGGCAGTTACATCAGTGGTACTTAAGAGGGGTGGTTATTTAAATGGTACTCAGGAGGGGCAGTCATTTCTGCAGTGCTCATAGGGGCAGTTATATCAGTGGCACTTAGGAGGGGCAGTTATAACAGTGGCACTCAGAAGGGGCAGTTATAATAGTGGCACTCAGGGGGGTAGTTATATCAGTGGCACTCAGAGGGGTCAGTTATAATAGTGACACTCAGGGGAGGCAGTTATATCAGTGGCAGTCAGGAGGGGCAGTTATATCAGTGGTACTCAGGGGGCAATTATATCAGTGGCACTCAGGAGGGGCAATTATGTCAGTGGTACTCAAGAGGGGCAGTTATATCAGTGGCACTCAGGAGTCGCAGTTATTTCAGTGGTATTTAGGAGGGGTAGTTATATCAGTGGCACTCAGGAGGGCACTTATAACAGTGGCACTCAGGGGGGGGCAGTTATATCAGTGGCAGTCAGGAGGGGCAGTTATATCAGTGGTACTCAAGAGGGGCAGTTATATCAGTGGCACTCAGGGGGGCAATTATATCAGTGGCACTCAGGAGGGGCAATTATGTCAGTGGTATTTAAGAGGGGCAGTTATATCAGTGGCACTCAGGAGGGGCAGTTATTTCAGTGGTATTTAGGAGGGGTAGTTATATCAGTGGCATTCAGGAGGGGCAGTTATAACAGTGGAACTCAGGAGGGGCAGTTATATCAGTGGCAGTCAGGAGAGGCAGTTATATCAGTGGTACTCAGGGGGGCAATTATATCAATGGCAGTCAGGAGGGGCAGTTATATCAGTGGTACTCAGGGGGGCAATTATATCAGTGGCACTCAGGAGGGGCAGTTATATCAGTAGTACTCAGGAGGGGTAGTTATATCAGTGGCACCCAGGAGGGGCAGTTATATCAGTGGCACCCAGGAGGGGCAGTTATGTCAGTGGCATTCAGGAGGGGCAGTTATAACAGTGGAACTCAGGAGGGGCAGTTATGTCTGCAGTGCTCAGTGGGGCAGTTATATTGGAGAGCTGAGATGAGTAACTATATTAGAGATAATTCCAGAGAAGTGATAAATCAGACTGCTGATTGCGCGCCCCCATTTGCTGGGCTGTGCTGACGATGCATTGTTCTCTCCAGGACATGTGCTCTGCAGCCTCTCTGGCTTTACACGCGTTTAATAAAGAGATTGCAAGCACTGAATTCCTGATTGGCTGCTGTTCAAACAAACACCTCCTTAAATGATGAAATCCAGGAACCTCATAGGATCTGAGCGAATGTGATCACAAGATGTGTACTGAATGCTGCATCATTTGTACAAGGGGCCACTTGTTAATTGTTCCCACATTTCTGTCAGTGCCTTTGAAAGGGTCCTGTCACTAGGTCCAGCCAAAAGCAATCTAAGCAGCCGAGTAATATATGCTGAAAAAAATGTATACAGTCTTTCATCACACCGGGCTGCCTGCTCCCTTTTCCTTCCTTTTACTAAGGTGCTTGGGACGAGGGCACGGCCCCTGGGGATGGTACGGGGCATGGGATGCCAGAGGTATTTCATGTTGGGATGGAAACTCTTCCAGCAATGAAACATCGAGGGGGGAAAAAGAACAAAAAATGCCTTAAAGGGACATGAAACTCATTCATGATTCAGATAAAGGATACAACTTTCCAATAAACTTCCATTATCAAATTTGTTTCATTCTCTTGGTATCATTTGCCAAAGAAGCAGCAATGCACTGCTGGGAGCTTCCTGAAAGCCAATGACAAGAGGAATTTTTTGTGCAGGCACCAAGAAGCAGCTTCTGAGCCTACCTAGGTATACTTTTCAACAAAGGATACAAAGAGAACGAAACAAATTAGATAACAGAAATCAATTGGAAAGTTATTTAAAACCACATGCTCTATCTGAGTCACAAAAGAAAAAATGTGGGTCTCATGTCCCTTTAAAAAGTTAGAGCATTTTATTATTGCACTGTTGCTTGTCTATAACTGTGTATTTAAAGGGACAGTCTAGTCCAGAATTTGTATTGTTTAAAAAGATAGATAATCCCTTTATTACCCATTCCCCAGTTTTGCAAAACCAACATAGTTATATTAATACACTTTTTACATCTGTGATTACCTTGTATCTAAGCCTCAGAAGACTGCCCCCTTATCTCAGTTCTTTTGACAGACTTGCATTTTAGCCAATCAGTGCCCGCTCATAAGTAAGTCCATTATTATTATTATCAGTTATTTGTAGAGCGCCAACAGATTCCGCAGCGCTTAAGTCCATGGGCGTCAGCACAATGTTATCCATATCGCAAACATGAACTAGCACTGTTTAGCTGTGAAAAACTGTCAAATGCATTGAGATAAGAGGCAACCTTCAAGGGCTTAGACATTAGCATATGAATCTTACCTAGGTTTAGCTTTCAACTAAGAATACCAAGAGAACAAAGAAAATTTGATGATAAAAGTGAATTGGAAAGTTGTTTAAAATGACCAGAAGCTCAGCCATCCGAAATAAAACAACTGTGTTCATAACACAGAAATATTCTACTCAAAGAGAAATTCCAGAGTGAAAATAAGGCTCAGGAAGGAGTTAACATTTATATCAGTTGCCCAGCATGCACTGGTGAACGTTTAACAGGAACATGAAAGTTCTAATAGAAAACGCTCTAATGTGTTACAGCATGTTATTATTGCACTGTTGCTTGAATATAACTGTTTGAACTTCTGCAAAGGTGTTAAACACATAGTTAAAGTCAGCTCCAGAGCTGAGCACACCTGGTAAGCCAGACAAGAGATATATGTGTGTAGTCACCAATCAGCAGCTAGCTCCCATTAGTGTATCGCTGCTCCTGAGACCTGCTACGTATGCTTTTCAACAAAGGAGAAGGGAATGAACTACATTTGATAATGTCCTTAGAATACAAAACAATGCAAAATTCCTTTTGAAATATGTATTTTGTATGTAGATCTTTGTCAACACCGTGATTAATTGCTGATATATACTGAGCCTATATAAAGAAGGGAGTTTTATGTCCCTTTTCAGATTGGCACTGCCCATAGAGGGTGTTAATGGAATAGATGGCAGGCGACCCTATCCTCAGTATGCTGGGAATTACATTTGAATCTTCTGGTATAATCTCTTGTGCCACTGTTGTACCTCAAACAAAGATGAGGATGCGAAAAGTCAGAGTATATTACTGGGAAAAAAAAGTATTTATCAGGAAGATGCTGCCGTCAGCTCCCAGAAAAGGTCAGTTGTGTTGTTTTGTTTGATGCCAGTCCCAAGGTAGGCACAGAGAGACAAGGAGATGAAAAGCTGGCACTAAGGGGGGGCGGCTTCTCTACAGATTTATTTTCTAAGATCCCTGTGTGACCTCAAACTAAATTCAGTCTTGAAAAGGCAGAACCTTAAAACATACATTATTTATGTACAGTTTATATGCCACATGTGTTTAGGAGAAACAGAATAACAACTACACATAATATAGGGCTGGAAAAAAAGCACTAGTTTACCAGTCAGGAAAAATATATGACTAGGGCAGAAAGACAGAATCTACTCAAATTTAAAGGGACATTGTACACTAGATTTTTCTTTGCATAAATGTTTAGTAGATTATCCATTTATTTAGCCAATCTGGGAGTGTTTTTGTAACAACGAATAGTTTACTTATTTTTTTAATAACATTCTGCTGATTTTCAGATTCCTAACCAAGCCCCAAGGTTTTAGATGTATACTGATGTCTACACATTCTAGCTGCTATTGTGTTTTATCTGTCTACTCAGATGCAGGGAAGAGGGTAGTGTCTGCTGTTCCTGTTTCCTCAGCCCCTTTAACTAGGTGTCCCAGCCTAACCTCATCAACAGAGCTAAACTGGCAGCTTCTAAGTACATTTTTAAAAGGTTTTATAATGGATTTTTAGATCAGTATCTGAGCATTTTCTTCTTTATAGTAGAGTCTATTACATGCAGTTATGTGAAAATCGGTGTACACTGTCCCTTTAAAGAGGGGAAAAAGACTTATTTGTCAACTTTTTACACGTTTTTGGCTATTCAGGACCACTTGTCTAAAATATAATATGCTCTATCTATTTCATTATCACATGTTACTTTAAATTAAAGGGACATTAGTCTGAGAATAACATGTAGATGTATGTTTTAAAGTTTCATTAGCTGTTTAAATATTGACAAAATAAGTGTAAAGTTTTAGTGCCTATAAAACAATGGAAGCTGCCATGTTGTAACTTAGATTACCTTCTCTGCTGTGGCCAATTAGGGACAGTTATAAATAGGTCACTAGAGTGTGCAGCCAATGGCTGTGTGGAACATAACAGGGTTCTGCACTTCCATTTCTAACAGGAACTAAAAAGCTAATCATTTCTGAATTGAATTACAGAAAAGGGGGACAAAATAAATAATGAAAGTATATTGCAGAGTTTCTTTTTTATATACGATTTATCATTTTATATTACGATCTCAAAGTGTTTAATGTCCCTTTAAATGCCTGTTTATCACAGTGTGTTATGCTGTGTCCTCAGGGAACACAATACCATTTGTCTTGGAGTATAAGTATCGATGCAAGGGTTAAACACATAGGAAAAGGAAAGCATATTTTAAAAAAAAAGAAAATGAAAGAGGACATTTGGGGGTCAATTTATTAATGTGCGAGCGGACATGATACAATGTAGCGTATCATGTCCGCTGCACATTGATAAATGCCGACAGGATTCTTGAGAACTGTTGGTGCAATGCCACCCCCTGCAGATTTGTGGCCAAGTCGCTAGCAGGGGGTGTCAATCAACAAGATCGTATTAGATCGGGCTGATTACTGTCTGCCGCCTCAGAGCAGTCGGACAGGTTATGGAGCAGAGGTCTTCAGGCCGCTGTTTCATAACTACTGTCTCCGCCGAGCCTGAAGGCTCCCCGGAAACACGGGGCATCAAGCTCCATACGAAGCTCGATAAATGGTTCCCTTGGACTTTTAGATTAGGGCTTCCCTCTGATACTTCACTTCCAGTTCATTTAGAAAAATGCTTTTTTTATTCTATCATATTTTAAAAATAAATGTATATTTATTGCAGTCTCAGCTGCCCCCTGCACTATGGCCCCGTCACCCTAAGCCCTCTATATTTGAAATAAAACAGATCAGTCGTTCAGGAGTATAGAGTGAGGGGACAATTAAAAAGAAACACTTTCCAAATAACATCTGATACTCTGGGGCATATTTATCAAGCTCCGTATGGAGCTTGATGACCCCTGTTTCTGGCGAGTCTTCAGACTCGCCAGAAACAGCAGTTATGGAGCAGCGGTCACAAAGACCGCTGCTCTGTAACCTGTCCGCCTGCTCTGAGCAGGAGGACACACATCACCGGAAATCAATCCGATCGAGTACGATCGGGTTGATTGACACCCCCCTGATGGCAGCCGATTGGTCGCGAGTCAGCAGGGGGCGGCGTTGCACCAGCAGCTCTTGTGAGCTGCTGGTGCAATGCTGAATACGGCGAGCGTATTGCTCGCCGTATTCAGCGAGGTTTGGCGGACCTGATCATATAAAATTTACCATTTTCTCTTTTGTTCATACTGCACATACTGAGGTAGGTTCAGGATTGTAACATGAGCATATATTTGTAACATGAGCACTATATTTGTAACATGAGCATATATTTGTAACATGAGCACTATATTTGTAACATGAGCACTATATTTGTAACATGAGCACTATATTTGTAACATGAGCATATATTTGTAACATGAGCACTATATTTGTAACATGAGCACTATATTTGTAACATGAGCACTATATTTGTAACATGAGCACTATATTTGTAACATGAGCACTATATTTGTAACATGAGCATATATTTGTAACATGAGCACTATATTTGTAACATGAGCACTATATTTGTAACATGAGCATATATTTGCAACATGAGCACTATATTTGTAACATGAGCACTATATTTGCAACATGAGTATCTATTTGTAACATGAGCACTATATTTGTAACATGAGCACTATATATGTAACATGAGCATATATTTGTAACATGAGCACTATATTTGTAACATGAGCATATATTTGTAACAAGAGCACTATATTTGTAACATGAGCACTATATGGCAGCAGTGTTTGCAAAATGTCATACATATAGGGTTAGATAACAAGTGGCGCGTTAACACTTGCGCACAAGCGATTTTAGAGTATTGCGGGCGTGTTACTTTGCGCGCCTATTACAAGGTGAAAGTAAACGCGTTCGCTCGAGTACCATCAAATTAAACGCATGTCGGGTTAACGTGACTGAAGACCTCGCGTAAAGGGTTACGGGTAAAATGAAAGTTGCCCCAAACACAACATAAATACATTAAAATAATCTGTTAAAATCATATCATTTTTTTTTTTTATAAGGGTTCAAAGATATATGGTATATGGCCATGTATGTGACTGCAAAGTGCTAAATAATAATTCTATAATAATATTTAGTAATGTGTTTTACTTTGTATAACTGTAAATATTTCACAGTCCAATGATCTTCACATACAAGAAAATTTTCTCCTGTTGGGTTTATGTACAATAATTATTTATGTGCGATAACCCCACATGAGTTATCTAGAGGGGCATAATGTATTTATTAAAATAAAATATTAAAAAATAATTATTAATTTAAATAATTATTATAGATGTACTACTAATTTTTTACTAATCCATAGAATGTATATATATATATATATATATATATATATATATATTTTACAGTATTATAATAATTATTATTCATATTTTAATATTTAATATTTACATAACGCACCTTAAGATAACTAATTCTTCATGTGCTAACCCAACACCGTGTTAGATCTAAAGCACAAAACCCAAAGCACGTTACACATATTTTACATTCCAATGTTCTTCACATAGAAAAATTTATTTGTATTATTAAATATATATTTCTAACTATCTATCTGATAACGTTAATGTAAAAGATATATCTATACCTATATATCGAGGGGAATAGATATATAGGTATATACAGATATATTTAGTCTATGGGGAGAAACAGTCTGGTCACGATATCCAAAGTCCTGAAGTTAGCACGCATCGGGTTTTGCTTGTGCGCAAAACTTTTATCTTGTAAAAGATTACTTCTAACGGTGTTTACACTCGAATGAGACCACTAAATACTGCGCCACTGTAATCTAGCCCATAGTGTTTAATAGGTGCACACAGCTGAGGTTAACTTATTATACTTTAAATATTTGTCTTGTTTGCAGCATGTACCAGAGAAGTTTAAGATCTTTCTCAAATGAATGATGTGTTTAAATTAATTTTAAAGGCTATTTTATTTTTTTGCATTTTGTAAGACAAATTATAGGTGTGCATTGTAGCTGGATTCACAGCATTTATTTTACTATTTGTATCACCAATTGACTGTTTGGGGCATTACAGCAGGTTACAAAGAAATATCCTAATAACGCACAACTAGAGACACGCTTGGGAACTACTATTATCTGTAAGATGGTTCTCTATTTGCCAAAACAACATACATCCCAAGACAGCTGTGATATGAGGTTGACTAGTCTAAAAAGCTAAAAGATACTACTGAACCAGGTCCAAAATTTAGCATGGAATCCTATTTTATGTAACATATTATTTACACACAAGCACCATGATTGGTCCACCTTTTATTTTTTCATACTATTATTTTTTAACATACGTATAACCTTGCTCTATTTCACATAATGAACGTGTCTGTTGAAATTGAAATATAGATGCTTAAAAAAGCAGATTTATTCCTGTTTTATAACATTTTCTTGGTAAGATTTAATGAATTCTGAAATGTGAAGAAATGTGAGAGTTTGCTGGGCCAACACAATACGCTGGTGATAGGGAGTGGCCCCAGGAGATTGAAGTGACCTCTTCTCTTTACAAGGATCCTAGTTCGGTGATCAAGGAATGGTACGAAAACTCTTCTAACACTGCGGCCCTGTTGTCATGGTTTCCTCATTTTCTGTGGGAATAGGGCTATAGAAGGACCTGAAATTATGAAGAATGCAAGAAGGGGTGGAGAGCAAGCAGGGCCTGTTTTATGGAAAGCCGTTATTGTTGAGGTGCCGAAACCAAAAGCATCACAGCTGAACTAATCCCCTAAAATGTGCCACTCAATAGCTTCTACTTTCTTTTTTCTTCCAGGCCAAGAAAGTCACCCCCTTGTCACAGCCTCAGTGCTTCTTCAGAGCTTAATTAGAGCGCTCTCCCTTTCTCTTTCCTCTCTAATTAACATGCCAAGAACTCAAGACAAACAAAATAATACATTCAGACAGTTTACAACAGGCTCATAGGCCTCATTAGCAGATTGGGTAGGAGGAGAGAAAGAGATAAAATGAGGGCGATAGATAAAGAAGGAGTAACATGGCGGGCGGGAGGGGCCCTGTGGGTTTGGATATGGGGGATTTTCAACAAAAAAGCTGAACAACAAGAGAGAAAAAAAGAGGTTTGCCCCCATGACCTCAGGTATTGAGAGCCAATCATTTTTGAGCAACTTCTCTCCATTGATCAAAGACAGAGGGCCGAGGCCTAGCAGCGATGGAGAAGCCTTTGGGTCGCACAATCCAGCAACTAATGCAAAAGGCCTCTGGAGGATGGCTGCTGTTTTCAGACTAGGCCTCTGCTAAAGTCCCTTTTTTTCCTAAAGGGGAGAAAAAGGGGAGGAGGTGTTTTGTCTGACAGATTTTAATCTCCCCTTTCTTGACAGATTCTTTTCTTATGCCAACTAAGTTTCAGCGATTGTGTCAAAAGGAAGGCTTGGCCATGATCCAGTTGCGCAGCAGGGGGTTGAGGGGAAAACGAACTTGTCAGGCACGTCGTGTGAAACTGAAAGAAACATCTTCATTTTTCACTTTTTAAGACCTTCTTTCAGGTTCAGAAGTGAAAGAATAAAAAGTAATTTTGCAAATTTTTCTTTTTCTCCCTCTTTGGGGAAACAAAACAGCAGTTGGTTTGGAGTATATAGCTCTCTACTCTCAAAAAACAGCCCTTCCCCTCACATGTGAAAACTTCCAGGGGACTGTCCCACACAGAGTCATTCAAACACATACAACGGAACGACAACAGCTCTCACCCTCTTGGTCACAATGTAGGAATTCATCTTTTGTGTTGGCTTTTGGTTTAATCTGTAACTCAGACTGGATAAAGCTGAGTTTATCTTGCAGATTGAAGATGGCGTGGACAGAGTATCTGATCTGGGGCTGCACAGTTTTTGGCAGGAATATCCTGTCGTTTACATTCCTTCCCAGCATGCCATGCAAGAAACAAGCAGGTAGCAAGGTGTCCAGTAACAGTGGTCAGAAAACATTCCAACCTCTAACATCTCTTCCTAAGCAAACACTGACCATTATTAATGCGTCTGAGAGTAGTTATCAGTCAGACACAAGTTACTTTACTCTCTCAATCATTACTGGATATTAAAGCTTTTGTTCTCAGGACTTGCCAGATAAGCAACATATATAATGTGTTTACATCAATCACTGGACAGCAAACAAGCCAAGGTCTCAGAAGAGGGCAGCATAATTACTAATTGTATCAGAGTTCCCAATACTATTTGTCTGCCACAACTTAAAGTTTACTTGTTTTCATATTTAAAGCTAAACTGGATCTATAGCTCTTGAATGCAATCATGAAATAATTATTTAAAGGGACATATGATAAAACCAACATTTTTTTCTTTCATGATTTAGATAGATCATACCATTTTAAACAACTTTCCAATTTACTTCTATTATCCAATTTGCTTCATTCCCTCTGAAGAAGCAGCAATGCACTACTGGGAGCTAGCTGAACCATTTGGGTGAGCCAATGGCAGCAGACATATAATTGAAGTCACCAATTAGCAGCTATCTCCCAGTAGAGCATTGCTCATCCAGGACCTACCTAGGTATGCTTTTATGTATCTATTATATCTGAATCATGAAAGAAAAAAATGTGTTTTATTTTCTTTTTAAAGATTTGCTCAACACACATTTTGTTGTCCCTTATCAAGATATTTTGATATATCTCTGGGTGTTTGGGTCAAACAGACAAACCACACTACTTTGAGTAGTGTGTTCAATTCATATATTTACCCCTCTTAAACAGCTAAACATATATCTAAGGAAACTAAGGCAGCATATTCTGAAGGCTAATATATAACGTGTCTTAGAAACACAATAAGGATCAGATGTTGTGTGAAGTTTTAAATCTATTTACTTATCTTACATCTATACATACTGACATTTCCTGGGATGATTATTTAGATTTCATCTATGCATCTGCCAATAAGGTCTTAAACATAAAGGTTAGAACAATTATAAAAGAGAAATTGCTTTATAAAAAAATATAAAGGAGCTACAATAAGAACACAGAATTTATTATTAAAAAGTGGTGCTGATAATAATGTTTCACTCTTCCCCTAACAATTCATTTTTGTAAAGAAGTAGTAGATATGTGAAACAGACACCTAGCAGAGGTGACGGGGTCAAAGTGTACGTATTTCAAATGTTTAGTCTGATCCCTTTGGAGTACAGCAATGCATAGGTTGATAGACTCTTTAGGTTGTCACTGCCAGTATTTTACACCCGCCATTTGTATTGTTGCAGAAGTGAAAAAGACATAGACTAAGGGGTAAATTTATCTTGTGCAATGATACATTTTGCCATGTAATGGAACATCACAAGTGGCGATTGCAGGCGAGCAGGTTCTCTACTTCCCTGTCCGCTTGCAGGGGTGGTGAATTTACCCCCAAGGATACACATAATTATACTAAACAAACTGAAGGGGGCACAAGCTCATATACAAAGAACCAACAACAATCTAGTGGTTTAGGGAAGACATTGTACCGTGTGTCAGAGAGGTAGGTGCCAGATGGGAAGTCACTTTGGTAGGAGACGCTACGTGTATTAGGGGGTTTATTGATGTTAACATCTGTTTCACTGGAATAAGTACAATGAGCAGAGGAACTTTGCTATTGTTCTCAGGACTAATATAAGGATGCAATAAACACCTAATAGACATCAGTTGCTGTAATTTCCACCTGCCAGGTTATAGGTTTACAAGCGACAAATTAGCCATGAAATAAACCTATTTTATTTGTATCAGTCTCATTGTTTACTCTCTAGCACAAGCAGTGTTAGAATTCACAAATCACAGACTTGTGTGTCATCATGCTTTGTTCCTGGCATCACATGTATTATGTGTGTGTGTGTATTTATATTGTGTGTGTCGGTGTGTGTGTATTTATATTGTGTGTGTGTGTGTATGTCTGTGTGTATTTATATTGTGTGTGTCTGTGTGTGTGTATTTATATTGTGTGTGTGTGTGTATTTATATTGTGTGTGTGTGTATTTATATTGTGTGTGTGTGTGTCTGTGTGTATTTATATTGTGTGTGTCTGTGTGTATTTATATTGTGTGTGTGTATTTATATTGTGTGTGTGTATTTATATTGTGTGTGTGTGTGCATTTATATTGTGTGTGTCGGTGTGTGTATTTATATTGTGTGTGTGTGTATTTATATTGTGTGTGTGTGTGCATTTATATTGTGTGTGTCGGTGTGTGTGTATTTATATTGTGTGTGTGTGTGCATTTATATTGTGTGTGTCGGTGTGTGTGTATTTATATTGTGTGTGTGTGTGCATTTATATTGTGTGTGTCGGTGTGTGTGTATTTATATTGTGTGTGTGTGTGCATTTATATTGTGTGTGTCGGTGTGTGTGTATTTATATTGTGTGTGTGTGTGCATTTATATTGTGTGTGTGTGTGAGTGTGTGTATTTATATTGTGTGTGTGAGTGTGTGTGCATTTATATTGTGTGTGTGTGTGTGTGTGCATTTATATTGTGTGTGTGTGTGTGTGCATTTATATTGTGTGTGTGTGCGCATTTATATTGTGTGTGTATTTATATTGTGTGTGTGTGTGTGTGTATTTATATTGTGTGTGTGTGTGTATTTATATTGTGTGTGTGAGTGTGTGTGTGCATTTATATTGTGTGTGTCTGTGTGTGTGTATTTATATTGTGTGTGTGCATGTATTTATATTGTGTGTGTGTGTGTGTGTGCATGTATTTATATTGTGTGTGTGTGTATATGTCTGTGTGTATTTAAATTGTGTGTGTGTGTGTGTGTGTATTTATATTTTGTGTGTGTGCATGTATTTATATTGTGTGTGTGTATATGTCTGTGTGTATTTATATTGTGTGTGTGTATTTATATTGTGTGTGTTTAAATTGTGTGTGTGTGTGTCTGTGTGTGTATTTATATTGTGTGTGCGTGTATTTATATTGTGTGTGTATTCATATTGTTTGTGTGCGTGTCTGTGTGTGTATTTATATTGTGTGTGTGTGTATATTTATATTGTGTGTATATATTTATATTGTGTGTGTGTATTTACATTGTGTGTGTGTCTGTGTGTGTGTGTATTTATATTGTGTGTGTATATGTCTGTGTGTATTTATATTGTATGTGTGTGTGTATTTATATTGTGTGTGTATTCATATTGTTTGTGTGTGTGTGTGTGTGTGTGTGTATTTATATTGTGTGTGCGTGTATTTATATTGTGTGTGTATTCATATTATTTGTGTGCGTGCCTGTGTGTGTATTTATATTGTGTGCGTGCCTGTGTGTGTATTTATATTGTGTGTGTGTCTGTGTGAGTGTATTTATATTGTGTGTGTGTATGTCTGTGTGTATTTATATTGTATGTGTGTGTGTATTTATATTGTGTGTGTATGTCTGTGTGTATTTATATTGTGTGTGTGTATATTTATATTGTGTGTATATATTTATATTGTGTGTGTGTATTTACATTGTGTGTGTGTCTGTGTGTGTATATATTTATATTGTGTGTGTGTGTATTTATATTGTGTGTGTGTCTGTGTGAGTGTATTTATATTGTGTGTGTATATGTCAGTGTGTATTTATATTGTATGTGTGTGTGTATTTATATTGTGTGTGTATTCATATTGTTTGTGTGTGTGTCTGTGTGTGTATTTATATTGTGTGTGTAAAAGTTTGGATTTTAGAATAAGCTTGAATATTGGAATTTGTACACACACACACACATATATATATATATATACATACAGTATATATATGTATATAAATATATATTTACAAATGAATAGAACCTTCTCTAATATGTGAAGGACATTGGAATGTAAAATATTCATAACTAGCTTTGGTTAGCGCTGTAGGTTTAACTCCTGTTGGGTTAGCGTGCAAGCAATAAGTGGTAGGTGCTTTTCCAGTTTGCGCTCCCTATTGAAGTCTGTGGGGGAAGAAGTTAGGAAGGTCACGATATCTGAAGTCCTGAAGTTAACGGCCTCGGGTTTCACTCGCGAGCAAACAATTTACTTTCCACTTGTAATCTGACCCTAAATACTATAACTGTCTAACTGGGTTCTCTAGTATTGCATTAAACCCTGTCCTGGTCAGCACTAAATGAAATTGATGGAATCCATGCATATACAAAGCTAACGTGAGACACCACATGGGCCGTTTACGTGCCTACTTCCCAAAATCCCTCGCTCCACACACAGCAAGAAAAGTGCACACTTAAAATAACACACTTAAAATAACACGGGTGACACTGAATCATTGCCCCAGATTATATTTTACGTTCAGAATGTCCACAGCATTGGAAAATAGTCTAAAAAAATATAATTGTTTTATCCCTTTTGTGGCTGTGCGAAGTTCCAATGTAAACACTATGGGGCCTATCTATCAAGTTCCGAATGGAGCTTGAAGGTCTGTGTTTCTGGCGAGTCTTCAGACTCGCCAGAAACACAAGGTATGGAGCAGCGGTCTAAAGACCGCTGCTCCATAACCCTGTCCGCCTGCTCTGATAAGGAGGACAGGAATCGCCACAATTCAACCGGATCGAGTACGATCGGGTTGATTGTCACCTTGCTGCTGGTGGCCCATTAGCCGCGAGTCTGCAGGGGGCGGCGTTGCGTGCAATGCTGAATACGGAGAGCGTATTGCTCTCCGCATTCATCAATGTCTGTCGGACCTGATCTGCATTTGTTAAATTGGCCTCTATTAGTAAAAATGAAATCAGGCGATGGTCAATGTGATCGCGTGATTTCAAGGCCAGGGTCAGATCATGGAAGACTGTCTACACTGCTAGGCATGTGCCCCCAGGCCGATCCTTGCCTGAGTCAAAGGGGGAAGTTGCAGGATGCTGCATATAGTAGGACGTTCCATGCTATCCTAACGGCGTTAAAGCCCAGCACTGATAGGATGGCAGGGAACGTCCTAATCGCGTAAAGGGGTTAAAAATCTCTGTTCTGTTTTTGACATTTTAAAAGCAGATACATTTAAAAAAAATACCTGTGCTGAGAAAATCTATGTGAAATTAAGTCCCTTGGTGCAGCTGAATATGTAAAACGTCTCCAAAGTAAATTGCTTAACTGAACCATATTTTCTAAATTGTGGTAACTTACTCTGAAGGGCCCGAATGGGGCCGTATACACCTGTTTCAGCACGAGCCTTCAGGCGTTAAGACCGCTGCTCCTTAACTCGTCCGCCACCTCTAAGACGGCGGACAGCAATCAGCCGATCGGGTTGACTGACACCCCGATTGGCCTCGAATGTGCAGGGGGCGGCATTGCACAAGCATTTCTAGAGAAATGCTTGTGCAATGATAAATGCCGACAGCGTATGCTGTGGGCATTTATCGATGAGCGGCGGACACGATCCTCTACAGCGGATCATGTCTGCTGCACCTTGATAAATCGGCCCCTTAGTGTGGAATGTATAAAGGTGAATCCAAAACTAGCCACAGCATGACTGGAAAGGGTTAACAGGTAAAAAACAGAATTTATGTTTACCTGATAAATTACTTTCTCCAACGGTGTGTCCGGTCCACGGCGTCATCCTTACTTGTGGGATATTCTCTTCCCCAACAGGAAATGGCAAAGAGCCCAGCAAAGCTGGTCACATGATCCCTCCTAGGCTCCGCCTACCCCAGTCATTCGACCGACGTTAAGGAGGAATATTTGCATAGGAGAAATCATATGGTACCGTGGTGACTGTAGTTAAAGAAAATAAAATATCAGACCTGATTAAAAAAACCAGGGCGGGCCGTGGACCCGACACACCGTTGGAGAAAGTAATTTATCAGGTAAACATAAATTCTGTTTTCTCCAACATAGGTGTGTCCGGTCCACGGCGTCATCCTTACTTGTGGGAACCAATACCAAAGCTTTAGGACACGGATGAAGGGAGGGAGCAAATCAGGTCACCTAAATGGAAGGCACCACGGCTTGCAAAACCTTTCTCCCAAAAATAGCCTCAGAAGAAGCAAAAGTATCAAACTTGTAAAATTTGGTAAAAGTGTGCAGTGAAGACCAAGTCGCTGCCCTACATATCTGATCAACAGAAGCCTCGTTCTTGAAGGCCCATGTGGAAGCCACAGCCCTAGTGGAATGAGCTGTGATTCTTTCGGGAGGCTGCCGTCCGGCAGTCTCGTAAGCCAATCTGATGACGCTTTTAATCCAAAAAGAGAGAGAGGTAGAAGTTGCTTTTTGACCTCTCCTTTTACCGGAATAAACAACAAACAAGGAAGATGTTTGTCTAAAATCCTTTGTAGCATCTAAATAGAATTTTAGAGCGCGAACAACATCCAAATTGTGCAACAAACGTTCCTTCTTTGAAACTGGTTTCGGACACAGAGAAGGTACGATAATCTCCTGGTTAATGTTTTTGTTAGAAACAACTTTCGGAAGAAAACCAGGTTTAGTACGCAAAACCACCTTATCTGCATGGAACACCAGATAAGGAGGAGAACACTGCAGAGCAGATAATTCTGAAACTCTTCTAGCAGAAGAAATTGCAACCAAAAACAAAACTTTCCAAGATAATAATTTAATATCAACGGAATGCAAGGGTTCAAACGGAACCCCCTGAAGAACTGAAAGAACTAAATTGAGACTCCAGGGAGGAGTCAAAGGTTTGTAAACAGGCTTGATTCTAACCAGAGCCTGAACAAAGGCTTGAACATCTGGCACAGCTGCCAGCTTTTTGTGAAGTAACACCGACAAGGCGGAAATCTGTCCCTTCAGGGAACTTGCAGATAATCCTTTTTCCAATCCTTCTTGAAGGAAGGATAGAATCCTAGGAATCTTAACCTTGTCCCAAGGGAATCCTTTAGAGTCACACCAACAGATATATTTTTTCCAAATCTTGTGGTAAATCTTTCGAGTTACAGGCTTTCTGGCCTGAACAAGAGTATCGATAACAGAATCTGAGAATCCTCGCTTCGATAAAATCAAGCGTTCAATCTCCAAGCAGTCAGCTGGAGTGAAACCAGATTCGGATGTTCGAACGGACCCTGAACAAGAAGGTCTCGTCTCAAAGGTAGCTTCCAAGGTGGAGCCGATGACATATTCACCAGATCTGCATACCAAGTCCTGCGTGGCCACGCAGGAGCTATCAAGATCACCGACGCCCTCTCCTGATTGATCCTGGCTACCAGCCTGGGGATGAGAGGAAACGGCGGGAACACATAAGCTAGTTTGAAGGTCCAAGGTGCTACTAGTGCATCCACTAGAGCCGCCTTGGGATCCCTGGATCTGGACCCGTAGCAAGGAACTTTGAAGTTCTGACGAGAGGCCATTAGATCCATGTCTGGAATGCCCCACAGCTGAGTGACTTGGGCAAAGATTTCCGGATGGAGTTCCCACTCCCCCGGATGCAATGTCTGACGACTCAGAAAATCCGCTTCCCAATTTTCCACTCCTGGGATGTGGATAGCAGACAGGTGGCAGGAGTGAGACTCCGCCCATAGAATGATTTTGGTCACTTCTTCCATCGCTAGGGAACTCCTTGTTCCCCCCTGATGGTTGATGTACGCAACAGTCGTCATGTTGTCTGATTGAAACCGTATGAACTTGGTCCTCGCTAGCTGAGGCCAAGCCTTGAGAGCATTGAATATCGCTCTCAGTTCCAGAATATTTATCGGTAGAAGAGATTCTTCCCGAGACCAAAGACCCTGAGCTTTCAGGGATCCCCAGACCGCGCCCCAGCCCATCAGACTGGCGTCGGTCGTGACAATGACCCACTCTGGTCTGCGGAATGTCATCCCTTGTGACAGGTTGTTCAGGGACAGCCACCAACGGAGTGAGTCTCTGGTCCTCTGACTTACTTGTATCTTTGGAGACAAGTCTGTATAGTCCCCATTCCACTGACTGAGCATGCACAGTTGTAATGGTCTTAGATGAATGCGCGCAAAAGGAACTATGTCCATTGCCGCTACCATCAACCCGATCACTTCCATGCACTGAGCTATGGAAGGAAGAGGAACGGAATGAAGTATCCGACAAGAGTCTAGAAGCTTTGTTTTTCTGGCCTCTGTTAGAAAAATCCTCATTTCTAAGGAGTCTATAATTGTTCCCAAGAAGGGAACCCTTGTTGACGGGGATAGAGAACTCTTTTCCACGTTCACTTTCCAGCCGTGAGATCTGAGAAAGGCCAGGACGATGTCCGTGTGAGCCTTTGCTTGAGGAAGGGACGACGCTTGAATCAGAATGTCGTCCAGGTAAGGTACTACTGCAATGCCCCTTGGTCTTAGCACCGCTAGAAGGGACCCTAGTACCTTTGTGAAAATCCTTGGAGCAGTGGCTAATCCGAAAGGAAGCGCCACGAACTGGTAATGTTTGTCCAGGAATGCAAACCTTAGGAACCGATGATGTTCCTTGTGGATAGGAATATGTAGATACGCATCCTTTAAATCCACCGTGGTCATGAATTGACCTTCCTGGATGGAAGGAAGAATAGTTCGAATGGTTTCCATCTTGAACGATGGAACCTTGAGAAACTTGTTTAAGATCTTGAGATCTAAGATTGGTCTGAACGTTCCCTCTTTTTTGGGAACTATGAACAGATTGGAGTAGAACCCCATCCCTTGTTCTCTTAATGGAACAGGATGAATCACTCCCATTTTTAACAGGTCTTCTACACAATGTAAGAACGCCTGTCTTTTTATGTGGTCTGAAGACAACTGAGACCTGTGGAACCTCCCCCTTGGGGGAAGTCCCTTGAATTCCAGAAGATAACCCTGGGAGACTATTTCTAGCGCCCAAGGATCCAGAACATCTCTTGCCCAAGCCTGAGCGAAGAGAGAGAGTCTGCCCCCCACCAGATCCGGTCCCGGATCGGGGGCCAATATTTCATGCTGTCTTGGTAGCAGTGGCAGGTTTCTTGGCCTGCTTTCCCTTGTTCCAGCCTTGCATTGGTCTCCAAGCTGGCTTGGCTTGAGAAGTATTACCCTCTTGCTTAGAGGACGTAGCACTTTGGGCTGGTCCGTTTTTACGAAAGGGACGAAAATTAGGTCTATTTTTTGCCTTGAAAGGCCGATCCTGAGGAAGGGCGTGGCCCTTACCCCCAGTGATATCAGAGATAATCTCTTTCAAGTCAGGGCCAAACAGCGTTTTCCCCTTGAAAGGAATGTTTAGTAGCTTGTTCTTGGAAGACGCATCAGCCGACCAAGATTTCAACCAAAGCGCTCTGCGCGCCACAATAGCAAACCCAGAATTCTTAGCCGCTAACCTAGCCAATTGCAAAGTGGCGTCTAGGGTGAAAGAATTAGCCAATTTGAGAGCATTGATTCTGTCCATAATCTCCTCATAAGGAGGAGAATCACTATCGAGCGCCTTTATCAGTTCATCAAACCAGAAACATGCGGCTGTAGTGACAGGGACAATGCATGAAATTGGTTGTAGAAGGTAACCCTGCTGAACAAACATCTTTTTAAGCAAACCTTCTAATTTTTTATCCATAGGATCTTTGAAAGCACAACTATCCTCTATGGGTATAGTGGTGCGTTTGTTTAAAGTAGAAACCGCTCCCTCGACCTTGGGGACTGTCTGCCATAAGTCCTTTCTGGGGTCGACCATAGGAAACAATTTTTTAAATATGGGGGGAGGGACGAAAGGAATACCGGGCCTTTCCCATTCTTTATTAACAATGTCCGCCACCCGCTTGGGTATAGGAAAAGCTTCTGGGAGCCCCGGCACCTCTAGGAACTTGTCCATTTTACATAGTTTCTCTGGGATGACCAACTTTTCACAATCATCCAGAGTGGATAATACCTCCTTAAGCAAAATGCGGAGATGTTCCAACTTAAATTTAAATGCAATCACATCAGGTTCAGCCTGTTGAGAAATGTTCCCTGAATCAGTAATTTCTCCCTCAGACAAAACCTCCCTGGCCCCCTCAGATTGGGTTAGGGGCCCTTCAGAGATATTAATATCAGCGTCGTCATGCTCTTCAGTAACTAGAACAGAGCAGCCACGCTTACGCTGACAAGGGTTCATTTTGGCTAAAATGTTTTTGACAGAATTATCCATTACAGCCGTTAATTGTTGCATAGTAAGGAGTATTGGCGCGCTAGATGTACTAGGGGCCTCCTGAGTGGGCAAGACTCGTGTAGACGAAGGAGGGAATGATGCAGTACCATGCTTACTCCCCTCACTTGAGGAATCATCTTGGGCATCATTGTCATTATCACATAAATCACATTTATTTAAATGAATAGGAATTCTGGCTTCCCCACATTCAGAACACAGTCTATCTGGTAGTTCAGACATGTTAAACAGGCATAAACTTGATAAGAAAGTACAAAAAACGTTTTAAAATAAAACCGTTACTGTCACTTTAAATTTTAAACTGAACACACTTTATTACTGCAATTGCGAAAAAACATGAAGGAATTGTTCAAAATTCACCAAATTTTCACCACAGTGTCTTAAAGCCTTAAAAGTATTGCACACCAAATTTGGAAGCTTTAACCCTTAAAATAACGGAACCGGAGCCGTTTTAAAACTTTAACCCCTTTACAGTCCCTGGTATCTGCTTTGCTGAGACCCAACCAAACCCAAAGGGGAATACGATACCAAATGACGCCTTCAGAAAGACTTTTCTAAGTATCAGAGCTCCTCTCACATGCGACTGCATGCCATGCCTCTCAAAAACAAGTGCGCCACACCGGCGCGAAAATGAGGCTCTGCTTATGCTTTGGGAAAGCCCCTAAGAAATAAGGTGTCTAATACAGTGCCTGCCGATATTATTATATCAAAATACCCAGATAAAATGATTCCTCAAGGCTAAATATGTGTTAATAATGAATCGATTTAGCCCAGAAAAGTCTACAGTCTTAATAAGCCCTTGTGAAGCCCTTATTTACGATCGTAATAAACATGGCTTACCGGATCCCATAGGGAAAATGACAGCTTCCAGCATTACATCGTCTTGTTAGAATGTGTCATACCTCAAGCAGCAAGAGACTGCACACTGTTCCCCCAACTGAAGTTAATTGCTCTCAACAGTCCTGTGTGGAACAGCCATGGATTTTAGTTACGGTTGCTAAAATCATTTTCCTCATACAAACAGAAATCTTCATCTCTTTTCTGTTTCTGAGTAAATAGTACATACCAGCACTATTTCAAAATAACAAACTCTTGATTGAATAATAAAAACTACAGTTAAACACTAAAAAACTCTAAGCCATCTCCGTGGAGATGTTGCCTGTACAACGGCAAAGAGAATGACTGGGGTAGGCGGAGCCTAGGAGGGATCATGTGACCAGCTTTGCTGGGCTCTTTGCCATTTCCTGTTGGGGAAGAGAATATCCCACAAGTAAGGATGACGCCGTGGACCGGACACACCTATGTTGGAGAAAGTAAAAACCTTTTCGTGTATGTTGTGATAAACCTGAGGAATACACACAAGCCACAAACAGACTTTGCTGCGGATACAGTAACATTTTATAACTCTTCAGTAATAAATAGGGACGATGGAAACACATGACCTACTCACCCCTGAGGAGGGCTGCACCGTCCAGCCTAGCTCCGCTGTTGCTGTCGTTGAATCCATCAAGGTTTCTGGAAGAGAAAAAATGATTTTCAGATGCTGTTGAGACTTGTCATGTTATTAATTTGACTACTGATATTCTGCAACTGAGATATAAAGTGACAATCGAGAAACAAACAAATGATCCATCTACCTTTTCCCCAATAAACCCCCCTTCTTACAGACTTATACTACACAATGTTCAAGTTAATCGCCAAAGCCACCACCTTAACTATATGTAGCTGCGTCACCACCAGAGCTGGAATGTAGCTACAGCAATGTAAGTCAATGTTAATTTAAGTCTGTTAACCCCTAAGCTGCCAGGGAATGCTGCAACACACTTCTGCCCACTCTAGCATCCAAGGAGTTAAAGGGATACTGTAGTATTCAGCATTGCACCAGCAGCTCACAAGATTACTAAGATACTTCATGTAGAAAGATCCTTTATTTGTTTTAACCGATCACCGTTTTAAGCTGCTACAGCAGCCCACGGCTAAAACATTTTTTTGCTAAGAGGTGGCGTTTTCACCTCTTAGCCAATAGCCATGCGGTAAATCCAGCTCCCATGGGCACCAAGCCGCATGGCTATTGGCTAAGGGGTGAAAACGTCACCTCTTAGCAAAAAAATGTTTTAACTGTGAACTGCTGTAGCAGCTTAAAACGGCGATCGGTTAAAACAAATAAAGGAGCTTTCTACATGAAGAGTCATACTTCATGAATGAAAGTCAACTTTATTTGTTTCAAAAGTCAATCCTAGCGTTTGTAAAACGCTAGGATTTACTTTCACTTTAAGGGAAAAACTATTTTATAGTATACTGTCCCTTTAAAGCAGGCACACAGTAACTGACCAGAGTGTGAGAGGCTGAACCATAAATCATTTTGGTTGTGAAGACCAATACCCTAAGCAATTTGCATCTTACTATCTGCCCCACATACAAATAGATGATCTACTGCTTGGTGCCCGCAGTGAGAATCGTACCGGCCAATACCAGTCTGTGCTCCTGACTAATACATCCCATATGTTTCTTAGCCTCGGTGCAACATCAAGTCTGCAAGAGTTGCAGAAGCCGGTAGAGAATCTTTCTAAGTCAAGTTCTACAAGAAATACACAAACCTGTAATCATCAAGCCCCCATTACATGCACAATCTGCCATACAACTAGTGTGTGACCTTCAAATGGAACTGAATAATGTCAGAAATATTCACTATTTTGTAACACTATGTGCAGGCATTGAAGGGACACCCTGTAATTCCTTAGAGCATGTAATTTATATGTTTATTAGTGATCATAGCTTACTATGATCAAGGTAGGATTTCAAGGGGTTGGCTGTTAAAATTATAGATTATAGAGGCATAGTCAGGATTTTTCACAGACACCTCCATTGGTTGGACATGTGCATTCTAGAGGTGTGGTCAGGATTTTTCCCTTAGATTTCCATGGGCTGGCCTTGGGTGTTCTACAGGCGTGGTCGGGATTTTTCACCTACACCTCCATTGGTTGGACATGTGCATTCTAGAGGTGTGGTCAGGATTTTTCCCTTAGATTTCCATGGGCTGGCCTTGGGTGTTCTACAGGCGTGGTCGGGATTTTTCACCTACACCTCCATGGTCGACCATGTGTATTCTAGAAGCGTGGTCTGGATTTTTCACCTACAACTCCAGGGGTTGGCCATATGCATTCTAGAGGTGGGGTTATAATTGTTCACCTAAACTGCTGCCCGGCATGCGGAATTCATAAAGACTCTGTTGCTCCTGTAAAGTACCTAATTATACGCCCGTGTCTCGCTACTCCAAAGCTAAGGAGGATATATCATTTTAATTTTGTTTTTCAAATTTTTCTTTTTCAATTGTATATTCTATAAGGTTTTGAAGACATTTTATTGATGTTGGTATCCTTCAATCTATGCAGAAGTGAACAGTTATAGAAGTGGCGGTGACGAGGGACAGGTACCAATCTTTATGAATTCCGCAATTTTGAAGTTTTTTTATGCAAAATATTAGTTTAATGAATGGTTTTACTGAATCCTTGAATTATTTTTATTGTTATAAAACTAATAATACTAATGCAATATAATTGTGAATCACAGTGATGCGTTCATATGAGTGGAGATACCAGCCTTACAGCCGCATAAAGAAGGTTCAAATGCGTGAGAACTAGACATAATACTTCAATTAATCCTGCTGCCGATATATATGTGATTTGATTTGAAAATATAGTGATTATTTGCTGTAACCAGAAGAACACGTCTCCAGGCTTTGCTGTGTCCTCAGTCTCCAATGTTAAATAATTTATCACAACTTTGCTACTCATCAGCCAGACTTCTGCTTACCAAGGAAAGGCAAAAGCTAGAATTAAAATTAATGAGCGGGGGATGTGGGAATGCAAACAGTTGTTTACTTGCGGATCCTCCATCAGGAAGCAGCTCTGACTTTAACCTACATACACAAGACAAAGACACTGACTGTGCGTTGCAGTCCTAGATGATGAATCAGATCTTTATATGGCGTACAAGGTATTAGATGAGGGAAAATGGTAAAACTCTACTCAAGTAGTATCTGAAAAGGTGTAAATATATTGTGTGAAAGTCACACTCTCCTGTACACCACACCACTGATGAAACTGCACTCTCATGTACAGCACACCCCAGATAAAACTGCACTCTCCTGTACACCACACCGCAGATGAAACTGCACTCTCATGTACAGCACACCCCTGATAAAACTGCACTCTCTTGTACAGCACCCCCAAATGAAACTGCACTCTCCTGTACACCACACCGCAGATGAAACTGCACTCTCATGAACAGCACACCCAAGATAAAACTTCACTCTCCTGTACACCACACCCCAGATGAAACTGCACTCTCATGTAAAGCACACCCCTAATGAAACTGCACTCTCATGTAAAGCACACCCCTAATGAAACTGCACTCTCATGTAAAGCACACCCCTAATGAAACTGCCCTCTCCGGTACAGCACACCCCAAATGAAACTGCCCTCTCCTGTACAGCACAACCCAAATGAAACTGCCCTCTCCGGTACAGCACACCCCAAATGAAACTGCACTCTCCTGTACACCACACCGCAGATGAAACTGCACTCTCCTGTACACCACACCGCAGATGAAACTGCACTCTCCTGTACACCACACCGCAGATGAAACTGCACTCTCATGAACAGCACACCCAAGATAAAACTGCACTCTCCTGTACACCACACCCCAGATGAAACTGCACTCTCATGTAAAGCACACCCCTGATGAAACTGCCCTCTCCGGTACAGCACACCCCAAATGAAACTGCCCTCTCCTGTACAGCACAACCCAGATAAAACTGCCCTCTCCGGTACACCAAACCCCAGATAAAACTGCACTTTCCGAAACATGACACTCCAGATTAAACTGCCCTCTCCTGTACAGCACACCCCAGATAAAACTGCACTCTCCTGTACAGCACACCCCAGATAAAACTGCACTCTCCTGTACAGCACACCCCAGATAAAACTGCACTCTCCTGTACAGCACACCCCAGATAAAACTGCACTCTCCTGTACAGCACAGCCCAGATAAAACTGCACTCTCCTGTACAGCACACCCCAGATAAAACTGCCCTCTCCTGTACAGCACACCCCAGATAAAACTGCACTCTCCTGTACAGCACACCCCAGATAAAACTGCACTCTCCTGTACAGCACACCCCGGATAAAACTGCACTCTCCTGTACAGCACAGCCCAGATAAAACTGCACTCTCCTGTACAGCACACCCCAGATAAAACTGCACTCTCCTGTACAGCACACCCCAGATAAAACTGCACTCTCCTGTACAGCACACCCCAGATAAAACTGAACTCTCCTGTACACCACACTCCTGATAAAACTGCACTCTCCTGTACAGCACACCTCAGATAAAATTGAACTCTCCTGTACAGCACAACCCAGATAAAACTGCACTCTCCTGTACAGCACACTCCTGATAAAACTGCACTCTCCGATACACCACACCCCAGCTGAAACTGCACTCTCCTGTACAGCACACCCCAAATTAAACTGCACTCTCCTGTAAAGAACACCCCAAATTAAACTGCCCTCTCCTGTACAGCACACCCCAGATCAAACTGCACTCTTATGTAAGCCCACCCCAGATGAAACTGCACTCTCCTGTACTGCACAACCCAAATTAAACTGCACTCTCCTGTACAGCACAGCCCAGATGAAACTGCATTCTCCTGTACACCTCATCTTATCGCTGCACTCTAGTGTACACCTCAGTGGTTGAAGCTGCACTCTCCTGTACACCACAACCTAGGTGAAGCCAAAATATCCTTTTTGCCACACTCCAGGTGAAGCTGCACTCTCCTGTGCAACACAACCTGCGTAAAGTCACAATTTCCTGTAAACCAAACACCAGGTAAAGCTGTGTTCTTATGAACGCCTCAGCAAGTAAAGCTGCACTCTCCTGTACATCTCAGCAGGTGAAGCTGCGCTCTCCTGTACATCTCAGCAGGTGAAGCTGTGCTCTCCTGTACATCTCAGCAGGTGAAGCTGCGCTCTCCTGTACATCTCAGCAGGTGAAGCTGCGCTCTCCTGTACATCTCAGCAGGTGAAGCTGCGCTCTCCTGTACATCTCAGCAGGTGAAGCTGCGCTCTCCTGTATAACTCAGCAGGTGAAGCTGCGCTCTCCTGTACATCTCAGCAGGTGAAGCTGCGCTCTCCTGTACATCTCAGCAGGTGAAGCTGCGCTCTCCTGTACATCTCAGCAGGTGAAGCTGCGCTCTCCTGTATAACTCAGCAAGTGAAGCTGTGCTCTCCTGTACATCTCAGCAGGTGAAGCTGCGCTCTCCTGTACATCTCAGCAGGTGAAGCTGTGCTCTCCTGTACATCTCAGCAGGTGAAGCTGCGCTCTCCTGTACATCTCAGCAGGTGAAGCTGTGCTCTCCTGTACATCTCAGCAGGTGAAGCTGCGCTCTCCTGTACATCTCAGCAGGTGAAGCTGCGCTCTCCTGTATAACTCAGCAGGTGAAGCTGCGCTCTCCTGTATAACTCAGCAGGTGAAGCTGTGCTCTCCTGTACATCTCAGCAGGTGAAGCTGCGCTCTCCTGTATAACTCAGCAGGTGAAGCTGCGCTCTCCTGTACATCTCAGCAGGTGAAGCTGCGCTCTCCTGTATAACTCAGCAGGTGAAGCTGCGCTCTCCTGTATAACTCAGCAGGTGAAGCTGCGCTCTCCTGTATAACTCAGCAGCTGAAGCTGCGCTCTCCTGTACATCTCAGCAGGTGAAGCTGCGCTCTCCTGTATAACTCAGCAGGTGAAGCTGCGCTCTCCTGTATAACTCAGCAGGTGAAGCTGTGCTCTCCTGTACATCTCAGCAGGTGAAGCTGCGCTCTCCTGTATAACTCAGCAAGTGAAGCTGCGCTCTCCTGTACATCTCAGCAGGTGAAGCTGCGCTCTCCTGTACATCTCAGCAGGTGAAGCTGCGCTCCCCTGTACATCTCAGCAGGTGAAGCTGCGCTCTCCTGTACATCTCAGCAGCTGAAGCTGCGCTCTCCTGTACATCTCAGCAGGTGAAGCTGTGCTCTCCTGTATAACTCAGCAGGTGAAGCTGCGCTCTCCTGTATAACTCAGCAGGTGAAGCTGTGCTCTCCTGTACATCTCAGCAGGTGAAGCTGCGCTCTCCTGTATAACTCAGCAGGTGAAGCTGCGCTCTCCTGTACATCTCAGCAGGTGAAGCTGCGCTCTCCTGTATAACTCAGCAGCTGAAGCTGCGCTCTCCTGTACACCTCTGCGGGTGAAACTGCGCTCTCCTGTAAACCTCAGCGGGTGAAACTGCGCTCTCCTGTACACCTCAGCGGGTGAAACTGCGCTCTCCTGTACACCTCAGCGGGTGAAGCTGCGCTCTCCTGTACACCTCAGCGGGTGAAGCTGCGCTCTCCTGTACACCTCAGCTGGTGAAGCTGTGCTCTCCTGTACACCTCAGCGGGTGAAACTGCGCTCTCCTGTACATCTCAGCAGGTGAAGCTGCGCTCTCCTGTACATCTCAGCAGGTGAAGCTGTGCTCTCCTGTACACCTCAGCTGGTGAAGCTGCGCTCTCCTGTACACCTCAGCTGGTGAAGCTGCGCTCTCCTGTACACCTCAGCTGGTGAAGCTGTGCTCTCCTGTATACCTCAGCGGGTGAAGCTGCACTCTCCTGTACACCTCAGCTGGTGAAACTGCGCTCTCCTGTACACCTCAGCAGGTGAAGCTGCGCTCTCCTGTACACCTCAGCTGGTGAAACTGCGCTCTCCTGTACACCTCAGCGGGTAAAGCTGCGCTCTCCTGTACACCTCAGCGGGTGAAGCTGCGCTCTCCTGTACACCTCAGCGGGTGAAGCTGCGCTCTCCTGTACACCTCAGCTGGTGAAGCTGTGCTCTCCTGTATACCTCAGCGGGTGAAGCTACGCTCTCCTGTACACCTCAGCGGGTGAAGCTGTGCTCTCCTGTACACCTCAATGATTGATGCTGCGCTCTCCTGTACACCTCAGCGGGTGAAGCTGCGCTCTCCTGTACACCTCAGCGGGTGAAGCTTTGCTCTCCTGTACACCTCAATGATTGATGCTGCGCTCTCCTGTACACCTCAGCGGGTGAAGCTGCGCTCTCCTGTACACCTCAATGATTGATGCTGCGCTCTCCTGTACACCTCAGCGGGTGAAGCTGCGCTCTCCTGTACACCTCAGCGGGTGAAGCTGTGCTCTCCTGTACACCTCAGCGGGTGAAGCTGCGCTCTCCTGTACACCTCAATGATTGATGCTGCGCTCTCCTGTACACTATAGCAGGTGAAGCTGCTTTCTCCTGTACACCTCAGCTGGTTAAACTGTGCACTCCTGTACATCTTAATGGAAAAAGCTGCGCTCTCTTGTACACTATAGCTGGTGAAACTGCGCTCTCCTGTAAACCTCTGCGGGTGAAACTGCGCTCTCCTGTAAACCTCAGCGGGTGAAGCTGCACTCTCCTGTACACCTCAGCTGGTGAAGCTGCGCTCTCCTGTACACCTCAGCGGGTGAAGCTGCGCTCTCCTGTACACCTCAGCGGGTGAAGCTGCGCTCTCCTGTACACCTCAGCGGGTGAAGCTGCGCTCTCCTGTACACCTAAGTGGGTGAAGCTGCGCTCTCCTGTACACCTCAGCTGGTGAAGCTGCGCTCTCCTGTACACTATAGCAGGAGAAACTGCGCTCTCCTGTACACCTCAGCGGTTGAAGCTACGCTCTCCTGTACACCTCAGGGGGTGAAGCTGTGCTCTCCTGTACACCTCAGCGGGTGAAGCTGCGCTCTCCTGTACACCTCAATGATTGATGCTGCGCTCTCCTGTACACCTCAATGATTGATGCTGCGCTCTCCTGTACACCTCAACGGGTGAAGCTGTGCTCTCCTGTACACCTCAGCTGGTGAAGCTGCGCTCTCCTGTACACCTCAGCGGGTGATGCTGCGCTCTCCTGTACACCTCAGCGGGTGATGCTGCGCTCTCCTGTACACCTCAGCGGGTGAAGCTGTGCTCTCCTGTACACCTCAATTATTGATGCTGCGCTCTCCTGTACACCTCAATTATTGATGCTGCGCTCTCCTGTACACCTCAGCGGGTGAAGCTTTGCTCTCCTGTACACCTCAATTATTGATGCTGCGCTCTCCTGTACACCTCAGCGGGTGAAGCTGTGCTCTCCTGTACACCTCAATTATTGATGCTGCGCTCTCCTGTACACCTCAGCGGGTGAAGCTTTGCTCTCCTGTACACCTCAATTATTGATGCTGCGCTCTCCTGTACACCTCAGCGGGTGAAGCTGTGCTCTCCTGTACACCTCAATTATTGATGCTGCGCTCTCCTGTACACCTCAGTGGGTGAAGCTGCGCTCTCCTGTACACCTCAGCTGGTGAAGCTGCGCTCTTCTGTACACCTCAGCGGGTGAAGCTGCGCTCTCCTGTACACTATAGCAGGTGAAGCTGCGCTCTCCTGTACACCTTAGCGGGTGAAGCTGCGCTCTCCTGTATACCTCAGCGGGTGAAGCTGCGCTCTCCTGTATACCTCAGCGGGTGAAGCTGTGCTCTCCTGTACACCTCAGCGGGTGAAACTGCGCTCTCCTGTACACCTCAGCTGGTGAAGCTGTGCTCTCCAGTACACCTCAGCGGGTGAAGCTGTGCTCTCCAGTACACCTCAGCGGGTGAAGCTGCGCTCTCCTGTACACCTCAGCTGGTGAAGCTACGCTCTCCTGTACACCTCAGCGGGTGAAGCTGTGCTCTCCTGTACACCTCAGCTGGTGAAACTGCGCTCTCCTGTACACCTCAGCGGGTGAAGCTGTGCTCTCCAGTACACCTCAGCGGGTGAAGCTGTGCTCTCCAGTACACCTCAGCGGGTGAAGCTGCGCTCTCCTGTACACCTCAGCTGGTGAAGCTACGCTCTCCTGTACACCTCAGCGGGTGAAGCTGTGCTCTCCAGTACACCTCAGCTGGTGAAGCTGTGCTCTCCAGTACACCTCAGCGGGTGAAGCTGCGCTCTCCTGTACACCTTAGCGGGTGATGCTGCGCTCTCCTGTACACCTCAGCGGGTGATGCTGCGCTCTCCTGTACACCTCAGCGGGTGAAGCTGCGCTCTCCTGTACACCTCAGCAGGCTAATTTAACCAAGAGTTCCAGTACTAAACCTGTATCCAGTATCCTGAGACTTGGATACAAATCAATGTTCACTGAGTCTCATGTTTAATCCATTACGTTCTGTAGCAGTAGGGATCCAATCAACTAGGAGAGAGGGAAGAAAAAAGTCAAAAACGTAATGGAAATGCTACTGCACATTATCCCAGCAGGCGAGTCACACACACGGTTTTATAGACAATGGCCTCTGTACACCACATAATCAATGAATCGACTAAAGGAGAGGTGAGGCAGAATTATTGCAAACTTAGCTCGGTCAGATACAGCAGCAAAATACTAAATGTAGCAAGGAGATAACTGCACCCAGGCAATGCATGATGGTACACTCTATGCCTGGCGTACTCGTGCACTACACAGAGATCTGCAGACAGGCTGAGCTCTACTATATAAGCCTTTTTAATATTAAAGGGACAGTAGACGCCTTGTAATTACAAGACATTTCTGTTGTGATGCTATAGAATAACATATCAGCCATGTCTAAACATTTTAAAAATGTTACACGTTGTTAGTAGGAAGTGCTTTGTTTTGCAGTTTTTATCAGTTAAAGCCTATTAGAGAGAGAGATATGTAGCAGGGTTAGCCTTGATAAGTCTGCATTGCGCATTTCCAGCTTCCAGTTTGTGCTAAATGACATTAAAATTGGTCAAAATAAATATAAGTTATTGCACAGTTGTTTTACTACAATTTTGCACTAAAATATGATTAGTTTCCCTTTAAAGTAGATATAAAGAACTAGGGAAGAGAACAAGACCAGCGTATCTCTGGTACCACTTTAGCTGACAATAGCACATTTTCATTAATCTTTTATTTGTGTTGATTACTTTACAATATTGAGGCTGAGGTTACAGTGCTTGTGTCCATTTTGACCTGAAAAGCATTGAAAATCACACTGCTCTTGTTAAGTGTTATAAGAATCCATTCAGTTGGTTTAAAGTGTTATCAGATACTGTTTTGAGTACAGTTACCCCAAGGCTTGACAAACCCAGGACCGACAGAGCCACTGGCTCCTAGAATTTTACTCCTGGCTCTTAAAGGGACACTCAATTCAAAATTAAACTTTCATGATTCAGATAGAGCAGCGATTTTAAACAACTTTCCAATTTACTTCCATTAACAAAATGTGCACAGTCTTTTTATATTTACACTTTTTGAATCACCAGCTCCTACTGAGCATGTGCAAGAATTCACAGATTATACGTATATGCATTTGTGATTGGCTGATGGCTGTCACATGATGCAGGAGGAGTGGAAATAGGCAAAACTTTGAAATTTGTCAGAAAAAAATCTACTATTGATTTGGAGTTCAGACCAAATGCTATTGCATTGTCTTTTTGGCATGCATTTGTTGATTATGCCAATCTTCTGTATTTACTGGTCCTTTAACTTTTTGAGTTATTCTCTATATACCTATAGAAATACCACTGTTTGGCTCCTAAATATTATTACTGACCACTGGTTTACACACTTTCCCTAATTCCGTTTTATAAATTCGCAAAGACTTGTCAGATGTTAATTATAACCCTTCCCCTTCTATTAGTTAAAACTCAGCACCTTGGTAGCTTTTAGAAGTAAATTTACATTTTAGAGTATGTTGCTTAGCAACTCTAATCCGATATCATGAAATAATTATCTTGCGTGTACACTTTAACCTTCTATTGCCTCTTAAATACTGATATGCTTTTATATTGAATTTGTGTGTATTTTACATGCTTAAGAAATGTTTCATATTTGGGGGTTATACTAGTAGTAAAGGGCATTTTGATCCTTTATGCCTAGTAGAGTAAGACATAAGTCAATACTAGACTCAATGTGAACTGTGCACAATTTATCGTTTTCTGGATCTTGAAGTCAATAGGAGCTGAAAACAACCTTATATTGAAGTAATTTACAAAGCTGTTTTTATTTTGTGCTTCCAAACATATCAGATGGTGTTATCCTTAACAGCCCGAAAATATTAACGCCAGCAATGTATACAAGTTAAATGGAGAGTATGTACTATATGACTTATATCTATCAACCCCCTATCATTACCTCACCTGGTTGGCTCTTGTTAGACAGTACATGGACTAAACAAAGTATATCACAAAATAATAACTAAAAGCAAGTTTATCTGAGGAATAAAAGACAATGAAATAATCAATATGAAGGGTTAATACAAACTAGTGGGGTTCTTACATCAGGAAGGGTCTCCCTGGCATACCCTGTGTTGGTCTTCAGGGGCTTTCCATCCTGGAACAGACTGTAAGCTTTGCAGGTAAATCCCCCAGGAGCTTTCAATCAGTTCCAGGTTTATGCTGTGATTTCATGGGTGTCACATGAAGCAATGACAGACATATATCACTGCAGCACCCGGCCATGGATATCAAATGCACAGCTCAGTCTTGTAATGTCAGCACATCAGCCGGCTGCTATTAATCATCACCTCGTTCTCTGCCAATCAGCACACAGCCTGTCCCATCACACGCACGACAACCATGAGACTACAAGGCTGGATCCCTTATTATGCCGCTTTATGGCCGATAGATGAGGACAGACATCCCTGCAACACTGATTAACCCCTTTAAGGCATCCGTGACCTCAGATATCACATCTCAAAAATATTAAAACATTTTCACCAATGCCAATAAAACATTCATATACACTCACACATACATATATACACATTTATAAAACTAAATGAATAATGTTCTTTTCCGTAAATTAAAGTTGAGTATTGAGACTATTTATTTACACTTATATTTATGTAAAATGTTTCACTATTGTTTGTAACTTTTATAAACATGGGGATTTAGTAAAAATGTTGCCTTTATTTGGTAAACATACGCACATATTTCTTTATTTATATTTCTTTATATATATATATATATATGTATATATATGTGTGTGTGTGTGTGCGCGTGCGCGTGTGTATATATATATGTGTGTGTGTGCGCGCGTGTGTATATATATATGTGTGTGTGTGTGCGTGTGTATATATATATGTATGTGTGTGTGTGTGTGTATATATATATATGTATGTGTGTGTGTGTATATATATATATATATATATGTATGTGTGTGTGTGTGTGTGTGTGTGTGTGTGTATATATATATATGTATGTGTGTGTGTGTGTATGTATATATATATATATATATATATATATATATATATATATATATATATATATATATATATATATATATATATATAGTGTATTTTGCATAATATAAGTGAGACTTAAATCTTTCCAATTAGAAATAACAGTCAGGAATTTTCCAGGTCAGGGGGGCGTTATCTTTATAAACAAACATTCACAAAAAGACCTTGATACGGTGTCCCTATCTATACATAAAGTAGAGAAGCCAGAGGCAAAAAGAAAGTCAGCTCCAAGCTCAGTGAATGATCCCCCACATACAGCGCAGTGCAACCAGCGATCGGTATCCTCTGGAGAGGTTTTAAAATGTGTGAAGAGAAAGCAGAGAGGGCAAAAGGGTAAAGTATGAGTGCAGCAAGCAGGAAAGAGCATACAATAAGTGAGCATGAAGAAGATCCCTGCTTGCAGACTTAGTGCCGTGTGAGATGGATCCTCCCAGAAATGATCAATTACAGTAAACTGTACAATCATAAGTAAGCGTACTAATACAGGACGAAACAATCACAGGGACAGTAGACACCTTGTAATTACACATTCTGTTGAGGGGCTGTAGAATAACATATCAGTCAAGTCTTTATGTTTTTAAAACAAATTAACATCCTTTTACTTCAATTACTTTTCAATAGCCAAACTCCACCCATTATTTGCCTTATTTGGAGGAGCCAATCAAGTATT
>NC_069506.1:23126994-23184494 GCF_027579735.1 Bombina bombina | reverse complement strand
ACGCTACTGATTTTCTTTTGGACCCCTAGCCGCCTCCTGCAGTTTCTTCCGGGCACCCAGACACTATTTGTACAATCGAGAACTGAAAGGAGGGTAGAAAAAAACAACTGGATTTCTTCTTCTCGCTGCTAAACTTTGCTTTATCTGGACTTCTTCCAATGCAACACACTTCAAATCTCCTTCTCTTGGCTGACGATGGAGTATGGCACTAGCGCGGAGCAACATGAGCCGAACAGCACCGGGCAAGAGGACACTGTTCCACTGCTGACAAAATGCAGGACTGACTTAAAGTGAAAGTTTAATAAGTGCCCGGTATCTATAAATACTCTTAAAAACAGGGCCACTTTCATTCATTAACCTTTACATTTTACCTTTGCTTTATGGAAAGCAGACCGGCGATCCTTCCGCCCGCAGCTGCTGCTGTAGTTAGCACAGAGATGATGAATCCAGCTTCCTCCAATCGCTGCATTGCCCCACAAACTGGATGCCAAAGAGGGCACGCAACGATTGGAGGAAGCCGGATTTGTCATTGATCTGCTAACCACAGCAGGAGGATCGCCGGTCTGTTTTCCATAAAGAAAAGGTAATTATTTTAAGGCTTGTTTCCATCACGCCGCAATTGGGTTTCCGCGAGGCCAAAAAACTAAAAATATGCTGTCAGAAGCAATTACGCTTATCCACAGCTTCCAATGGGACACTTCACAAAATTACCGGCAGACAAAAATAATAACACATCCCATAGAAAATATTAGAAGCCGGAAAGTGCTAAATTACACCAGATTTCCACTGAAAGCGCAAATTACTAAAATACTGTCGGAGGCAGAAGATAAATTGAAACAATTTACGCCAAGCTCAACTAGGTGTAAAAGAGGGATGCTTACGGCTCCTACCGACTTAATAGAAATGAGCCCATATACAGGTAAGATATTATATAAATGTTAAGGGAGAAAAAAACAATACACAACTTAAAGGGACAGTACATTCAAAATGAAACATTCATGATTCATATAGAGCATGCAATTTTAAACTATTTTCCAATTTACTGCTGTTATCAAATTTGCTTTGTTCTCTTGGTAACTTTTATTGAAGAGTAAAAGTAGGTAGGCTCATAAGAGCTCAGGAGTGTGCACGTGACTTTAATTCTCTATGGCTGCAGTGTTTTGCAACAGAATTTGTAGCTTTCTTATATAATGTTGCAAAACACTGCGGCCAACAGTAACATTTTAGAAGCGGTGGCTCCTGGGATTTTTCAAACCCTGCTTTAAAGCTCATTTAAATATATTATAATCAGAAGTTAAAGGGACATTATTAAACTGATGTATTAACCTGAATGCACAACTTCAAGTCTCCCTAGCATATACAGGGTCTCTCTCCCTGAGGCAACGACTACCCTGAAGTGCTCCGCACTGACAATGGTGGCTTATGCAGTAAAACCTCTGATTGGCTGTAGAGCCCTCTGCCTCAGGGCAGTCTGGAGGCGAAAAGAACAGGGGATGTTTCATTTCAAATATGCATGAACCAAACATATATATTTTAATTGTTTCCCTGTACCGCAGACCTTCTAGAAATACTCGCCTAGATTACGAGTATTGCGTTAGAGGCTGTGCGGTGCTAAGGAGCAGTTTTGTCTCACCGCTCACTTACAGACAGAGCTGGTATTACGGGTTTTTACAAACCCGGCGTTAGCCGCAAAAAAAGTGAGCGTAGAGCAAAATTTAGCTCCACATCTCACCTCAATACCAGCGCTGCTTACGTTATCGGTGAGCTGCTAAAACGTGCTCGTGCACTATTTCCCCATAGGGGAAACTATTTAATAACTATTCTACCTAGTTAAAATAAATACAAAGTTGCCTGTAAAATAAAAATAAACCCTAAGATAGATACAAATGTAACTATTAGTTATATTGTAGCTAGCTCAGGGTTTATTTTATAGGTAAGTATTTAGTTTTAAATAGGAATTATTTAGTTAATTGTAGTAATTTTATTTATATTTATTTATATTATATTTAAGTTAGGGGGTGTTAGGGTTAGACTTAGGTTTAGGGGTTAATAACTTTATTTTAGTGGTGGCGACGTTGGGGGCGGCAGATTAGGGGTTAATAAATGTAGGTAGGTGGCGGCGATGTTAGGGGTTAATAATATTTAACTAGTGTTTGCAATGCGGGAGTGCGGCGGTTTAGGGGTTAATATGTTTATTATAGTGGCAGCGATGTCCGGTTCAGCAGATTAGGGGTTAAAAATGTTATTTTAGTGTTTGCGATGTGGGGGGGTTAGTAGGTAGTTTATGGGTGTTAGTGTACTTTTTAGCACTTTAGTTAAGAGTTTTATGCTACGGCGTTGTAGTGTAAAACTCTTAACTACTGACTTTAAAATGCGGTACCAGGCTTGACAGCAGAGGGTCTACCGCTTACTTTTGGTTGGACTTGTAATACCGGCGCTATGCAAGTCCCATTGAAAATATAGGATACGCAATTGACGTAAGTGGATTTGCGGTATTTCAGAGTCTGGCCAAAAAAGTGAGCGGTACACCTGTGCCTGCAAGACTCGTCATACCAGCGGGCGCTAAAAAGCAGCGTTAGGACCTCTTAACGCTGCTTTTTAAGGCTAACGCACAACTCGTAATCTAGGCCACTATAAGTAAGTAAAGGGTAATATATCACTTCAATGCCCAATTAATATTACTATAATAAGTTAGTTCAAGAAATATCACGTATTGAAGTATTACTCCATACATCTACTATATATAATTTAATAAGATTACAGCTCAACCAAAAAAAAAAAAAAAAAGTGGGCAAATCTTACAATTTCTGCAGGTGGACAAGTCAGGTTCGCAAGTAGTGAACCTTACCACCTGCAATCGCCACTTGCGATGTTGCATCAGATGGTGTGTGTGTCTGTGTATGCATGTGTGTGTGTGTATATATGTTTGTATGTTTTTGTGTTTGTATGTGTTTGTGTGTGTCTGTGTGTGTATGTTTTTGTGTGTGTGTGTGTGTATGTGTGTGTATGTGTGTAAATGTGTATGTATATATATATATATATATATATATATATATATATATATATATATATATATATATGTGTGTGTGTGTGTGTGTGTGTGTGTATGTGTGTAAATGTGTATGTATATATATATATATATGTGTGTGTGTGTATGTGTGTAAATGTGTATGTATATATATATATGTGTGTGTGTGTGTGTGTGTGTGTATGTGTGTAAATGTGTATGTATATATATATATATATATATATATATATATATATATATATATATATATATATATATATGTGTGTGTGTGTGTGTGTGTGTGTATGTGTGTAAATGTGTATGTATATATATATATGTGTGTGTGTGTATGTGTACAATTTAGGCTAGAGGTTTCCAAACCACCTCTGCCCTGAGACACCATGATGAAGTTTTTTTAATTTATATGACACCATTTTTTCAGGTTCTTCTTTTAATATACAAAGTACTCCATTTGCACTCAATTCTAAACAAATAAAAACAGCAGGATCTATAGAGTATTTAAACAACATCATACACTGTCATAAGTCACTGAAATCTGTAATTAATGGGACATTAAACACTAAATAGACGCTAGATATAATGATCTATTCAAAGCACAGTTATAAACGAGTTATTAAAGTTAACACAAAGTCTAATGCCCTTTTAATGTGAATAAATGAACACAAAAGTCAAAATTAAACTTTCATGATACAGCATATTTAAGCTTACTTCTGATGTCAAATTTACTTCATTCTGTTGTTATACTTTGTTGAAAATCATACCTAGGTAGGCTCAGGAATAGCAATGTGCTGCTCTGTGCTGACTTTAACTGTGTGTTTAACCCATTGTTATATACAAGCTGCTCACATTAGAACATTTTATTTTTTTCAGTTTTATGTCCCTTTAACTACTTTTGATCCAAAGTAGTATACAAATGAGATACAATATGGTCTTATGAAAACCCCATAATGCAAACAGCAATATGTGTCTTGGGTAGTAAAAAAGAAAGCTTGCATTCCGTAACCTGGGAGGGTATGTTGTACAAGTAAAATACTTCCTTCCTTAAAGGGATAGTAAACCCCAACATTTTATTTTATGATTCAGATAGAACATACAATTTTAAACAACTTTCCAATTTAATTCTATTATCAAATTTTCTTCATTCTCTTGTTATCCATTGCTGAAGGGACAGCATTGCACTACTGACAGGAAGCTGAAAAAACATAATTTATGTAAGAACTTACCTGATAAATTCATTTCTTTCATATTAACAAGAGTCCATGAGCTAGTGACGTATGGGATATACATTCCTACCAGGAGGGGCAAAGTTTCCCAAACCTTAAAATGCCTATAAATACACCCCTCACCACACCCACAAATCAGTTTAACGAATAGCCAAGAAGTGGGGTGATAAGAAAAAGTGCGAAGCATATAAAATAAGGAATTGGAATAATTGTGCTTTATACAAAAAAATCATAACCACCACAAAAAAGGGTGGGCCTCATGGACTCTTGTTAATATGAAAGAAATGAATTTATCAGGTAAGTTCTTACATAAATTATGTTTTCTTTCATGTAATTAACAAGAGTCCATGAGCTAGTGACGTATGGGATAATGACTACCCAAGATGTGGATCTTTCCACACAAGAGTCACTAGAGAGGGAGGGATAAAATAAAGACAGCCAATTCCTGCTGAAAATAATCCACACCCAAAATAAAGTTTAACAAAAAACATAAGCAGAAGATTCAAACTGAAACCGCTGCCTGAAGAACTTTTCTACCAAAAACTGCTTCAGAAGAAGAAAATACATCAAAATGGTAGAATTTAGTAAAAGTATGCAAAGAAGACCAAGTTGCTGCTTTGCAGATCTGGTCAACCGAAGCTTCATTCCTAAACGCCCAGGAAGTAGATACTGACCTAGTAGAATGAGCTGTAATTCTTTGAGGCGGAGTATTACCCGACTCAACATAGGCAAGATGAATTAAAGATTTCAACCAAGATGCCAAAGAAATGGCAGAAGCTTTCTGGCCTTTCCTAGAACCGGAAAAGATAACAAATAGACTAGAAGTCTTACGGAAAGATTTCGTAGCTTCAACATAATATTTCAAAGCTCTAACAACATCCAAAGAATGCAATGATTTCTCCTTAGAATTCTTAGGATTAGGACATAATGAAGGAACCACAATTTCTCTACTAATGTTGTTGGAATTCACAACTTTAGGTAAAAATTCAAAAGAAGTTCGCAACACCGCCTTATCCTGATGAAAAATCAGAAAAGGAGACTCACACGAAAGAGCAGATAATTCAGAAACTCTTCTAGCAGAAGAGATGGCCAAAAGGAACAAAACTTTCCAAGAAAGTAATTTAATGTCCAATGAATGCATAGGTTCAAACGGAGGAGCTTGAAGAGCTCCCAGAACCAAATTCAAACTCCAAGGAGGAGAAATTGACTTAATGACAGGTTTTATACGAACCAAAGCTTGTACAAAACAATGAATATCAGGAAGAATAGCAATCTTTCTGTGAAAAAGAACAGAAAGAGCAGAGATTTGTCCTTTCAAAGAACTTGCGGACAAACCCTTATCCAAACCATCCTGAAGAAATTGTAAAATTCTCGGTATTCTAAAAGAATGCCAAGAAAAATGATGAGAAAGACACCATGAAATATAAGTCTTCCAGACTCTATAATATATCTCTCGAGATACAGATTTACGAGCCTGTAACATAGTATTAATCACGGAGTCAGAGAAACCTCTATGACCAAGAATCAAGCGTTCAATCTCCATACCTTTAAATTTAAGGATTTCAGATCCGGATGGAAAAAAGGACCTTGTGACAGAAGGTCTGGTCTTAACGGAAGAGTCCATGGCTGGCAAGATGCCATCCGGACAAGATCCGCATACCAAAACCTGTGAGGCCATGCCGGAGCTATTAGCAGAACAAACGAGCATTCCCTCAGAATCTTGGAGATTACTCTTGGAAGAAGAACTAGAGGCGGAAAGATATAGGCAGGATGATACTTCCAAGGAAGTGATAATGCATCCACTGCCTCCGCCTGAGGATCCCGGGATCTGGACAGATACCTGGGAAGTTTCTTGTTTAGATGAGAGGCCATCAGATCTATCTCTGGGAGCCCCCACAATTGAACAATCTGAAGAAATACCTCTGGGTGAAGAGACCATTCGCCCGGATGCAACGTTTGGCGACTGAGATAATCCGCTTCCCAATTGTCTACACCTGGGATATGAACCGCAGAGATTAGACAGGAGCTGGATTCCGCCCAAACCAAAATTCGAGATACTTCTTTCATAGCCAGAGGACTGTGAGTCCCTCCTTGATGATTGATGTATGCCACAGTTGTGACATTGTCTGTCTGAAAACAAATGAACGATTCTCTCTTCAGAAGAGGCCAAAACTGAAGAGCTCTGAAAATTGCACGGAGTTCCAAAATATTGATCGGTAATCTCACCTCCTGAGATTCCCAAACTCCTTGTGCCGTCAGAGATCCCCACACAGCTCCCCAACCTGTGAGACTTGCATCTGTTGAAATTACAGTCCAGGTCGGAAGAACAAAAGAAGCCCCCTGAATTAAACGATGGTGATTTGTCCACCACGTTAGAGAGTGTCGAACAATCGGTTTTAAAGATATTAATTGAGATATCTTCGTGTAATCCCTGCACCATTGGTTCAGCATACAGAGCTGAAGAGGTCGCATGTGAAAACGAGCAAAGGGGATCGCGTCCGATGCAGCAGTCATAAGACCTAGAATTTCCATGCATAAGGCTACCGAAGGGAATGATTGTGACTGAAGGTTTCGACAAGCTGTAATCAATTTTAGACGTCTCTTGTCTGTTAAAGACAGAGTCATGGACACTGAATCTATCTGGAAACCCAGAAAGGTTACCCTTGTTTGAGGAATCAAAGAACTTTTTGGTAAATTGATCCTCCAACCATGATCTTGAAGAAACAACACAAGTCGATTCGTATGAGACTCTGCTAAATGTAAAGACGGAGCAAGTACCAAGATATCGTCCAAATAAGGAAATACCACAATACCCTGTTCTCTGATTACAGACAGAAGGGCACCGAGAATCTTTGTGAAAATTCTTGGAGCTGTAGCAAGGCCAAACGGTAGAGCCACAAATTGGTAATGCTTGTCTAGAAAAGAGAATCTCAGGAACTGATAATGATCTGGATGAATCGGAATATGCAGATATGCATCCTGTAAATCTATTGTGGACATATAATTCCCTTGCTGAACAAAAGGCAATATAGTCCTTACAGTTACCATCTTGAACGTTGGTATCCTTACATAACGATTCAATAATTTTAGATCCAGAACTGGTCTGAAGGAATTCTCCTTCTTTGGTACAATGAAGAGATTTGAATAAAACCCCATCCCCTGTTCCGGAACTGGAACTGGCATAATTACTCCAGCCAACTCTAGATCTGAAACACAATTCAGAAATGCTTGAGCTTTCACTGGATTTACTGGGACATGGGAAAGAAAAAATCTCTTTGCAGGAGGTCTCATCTTGAAACCAATTCTGTACCCTTCTGAAACAATGTTCTGAATCCAAAGATTGTGAACAGATTTGATCCAAATTTCTTTGAAAAAACGTAACCTGCCCCCTACCAGCTGAACTGGAATGAGGGCCGTACCTTCATGTGAACTTAGAAGCAGGCTTTGCCTTTCTAGCAGGCTTGGATTTATTCCAGACTGGAGATGGTTTCCAAACTGAAACTGCTCCTGAGGACGAAGGATCAGGCTTTTGTTCTTTGTTGAAACGAAAGGAACGAAAACGATTGTTAGCCCTGTTTTTACCTTTAGATTTTTTATCCTGTGGTAAAAAAGTTCCTTTCCCACCAGTAACAGTTGAAATAATAGAATCCAACTGAGAACCAAATAATTTGTTTCCCTGGAAAGAAATGGAAAGTAGAGTTGATTTAGAAGCCATATCAGCATTCCAAGTCTTAAGCCATAAAGCTCTTCTGGCTAAGATAGCCAGAGACATAAATCTAACATCAACTCTAATAATATCAAAAATGGCATCACAGATGAAATTATTAGCATGCTGGAGAAGAATAATAATATCATGAGAATCACGATTTGTTACTTGTTGCGCTAGAGTTTCCAACCAAAAAGTTGAAGCTGCAGCAACATCAGCCAATGATATAGCAGGTCTAAGAAGATTACCTGAACATAGATAAGCTTTTCTTAGAAAAGATTCAATTTTTCTATCTAAAGGATCCTTAAACGAGGTACCATCTGACGTAGGAATGGTAGTACGTTTAGCAAGGGTAGAAATAGCCCCATCAACTTTAGGGATTTTGTCCCAAAATTCTAACCTGTCAGGCGGAACAGGATATAATTGCTTAAAACGTTTAGAAGGAGTAAATGAATTACCCAATTTATCCCATTCCTTAGCAATTACTGCAGAAATAGCATTAGGAACAGGAAAGACTTCTGGAATAACCGCAGGAGCTTTAAAAACCTTATCCAAACGTATAGAATTAGTATCAAGAGGACTAGAATCCTCTATTTCTAAAGCAATTAGTACTTCTTTAAGTAAAGAGCGAATAAATTCCATCTTAAATAAATATGAAGATTTATCAGCATCAATCTCTGAGACAGAATCCTCTGAACTAGAAGAGTCCAAAGAATCAGAATGATGGTGTTCATTTAAAAATTCATCTGTAGAGAGAGAAGATTTAAAAGACTTTTTACGTTTACTAGAAGGAGAAATAACAGACAAAGCCTTCTTTATGGATTCAGAAACAAAATCTCTTATGTTATCAGGAACATTCTGCACCTTAGATGTCGAGGGAACTGCAACAGGCAATGGTACATCACTAAAGGAAATATTATCTGCTTTAACAAGTTTGTCATGACAATTAATACAAACAACAGCTGGAGAAATAGCTACCAAAAGTTTACAGCAGATACACTTAGCTTTGGTAGATCCAGCAGGCAGTGGTTTTCCTGTAGTATCTTCTGGCTCAGATGCAACGTGAGACATCTTGCAATATGTAAGAGAAAAAACAACATATAAAGCAAAATAAATCAAATTCCTTATAAGACAGTTTCAGGAATGGGAAAAAAATGCCAAACATCAAGCTTCTAGCAACCAGAAGCAAATGAAAATGAGACTGAAATAATGTGGAGACAAAAGCGACGCCCATATTTTTTGGCGCCAAATAAGACGCCCACATTATTTGGCGCCTAAATGCTTTTGGCGCCAAAAATGACGCCACATCCGGAACGCCGACATTTTTGGCGCAAAATAACGTCAAAAAATGACGCAACTTCCGGCGACACGTATGACGCCGGAAACGGAAATGAATTTTTGCGCCAAAAAAATCCGCGCCAAAAATGACGCAATAAAATGAAGCATTTTCAGCCCCCGCGAGCCTAACAGCCCACAGGGAAAAAAGTCAAATTTTTGAGGTAAGACAAAATATGATAATTTAAAGCATAATCCCAAATATGAAACTGACTGTCTGGAAATAAGGAAAGTTGAACATTCTGAGTCAAGGCAAATAAATGTTTGAATACATATATTTAGAACTTTATAAATAAAGTGCCCAACCATAGCTTAGAGTGTCACAGAAAATAAGACTTACTTACCCCAGGACACTCATCTACATGTTTGTAGAAAGCCAAACCAGTACTGAAACGAGAATCAGTAGAGGAAATGGTAAATATAAGAGTATATCGTCGATCTGAAAAGGGAGGTAAGAGATGAATCTCTACGACCGATAACAGAGAACCTTATGAAATAGACCCCGTAGAAGGAGATCACTGCATTCAATAGGCAATACTCTCCTCACATCCCTCTGACATTCACTGCACGCTGAGAGGAAAACCGGGCTCCAACTTGCTGCGGAGCGCATATCAACGTAGAATCTAGCACAAACTTACTTCACCACCTCCCTTGGAGGCAAAGTTTGTAAAACTGATTTGTGGGTGTGGTGAGGGGTGTATTTATAGGCATTTTAAGGTTTGGGAAACTTTGCCCCTCCTGGTAGGAATGTATATCCCATACGTCACTAGCTCATGGACTCTTGTTAATTACATGAAAGAAAGTAAATTTATGCTTACCTGATAAATTAATTTCTTCTATGGTAAGACGAGTCCACGGATTCATCCTTTACTTTTGTGTAGAAGACCTTTATACCAGGGGAGTGATCTGCCCAGTTCCAAAAACAGAACAGGGGCAAGGGTTCTACTCCAATCTGTTTGTGGTTCCCAAAAAAGAGGGAACCTTCAGACCAATTTTGTCCCATCCTTCAAGATGGAGACCATTCAGACTATTTTGCCAATGATCCAGGAGAGGGTCAATATATGACCATTGTGGACTTAAAGGATGCGTATCTACACATCCCTATCCACAAAGATCATCACCAGTTCCTCAGGTTCGCCTTTCTGGACAAGCATTACTAGTTTGTGGCTCTTCCCTTCGGGTTGGCCACAGCTCCCCCGATTTTCACAAAGGTGCTAGGGTCCCTTCTGGCAGTTCTAAGGCCGCGGGGCATAGCTGTGGCGCCCTATCTGGACGATATCTTAATCCAGGCGTCGACTTACCAACTAGCCAAGTCTCACACAGACATTATGTTGGCTTTTCTAAGATCTCACGGGTGGAAGGTGAACGTAAAAAAGAGTTCACTTATCCCTCTCACAAGAGTTCCATTCCTGGGAACTCTGATAGATTCGGTGGACATGAAATTTTTTCTGACGGAGGTCAGGAAATCAAAGATTTCATCCATCTGCCGAGCTCTTCATTCCATTCCTCGGCCGTCAGTGGCTCAGTGTATGGAGGTAATCGGCTTAATGGTAGCGGCAATGGACATAGTTCCGTTTGCTCGCTTGCATCTCAGACCACTGCAACTATGCATGCTCAAACAGTGGAATGGGGATTATGCAGATTTATCTCCTCACATAAATCTGGACCAAGAGACCAGAGACTCTCTTCTTTGGTGGTTGTCACAGGATCATCTGTCCAAGGGAATGTGTTTCCGCAGGCCAGCATGGGTCATAGTGACGACGGATGCCAGCCTATTGGGCTGGGGTGCAGTCTGGAATTCCCTGAAAGCACAGGGTTTGTGGACTCAGGAGGAGGCTCTCCTCCCGATAAATATTCTAGAACTGAGAGCGATATTCAATGCACTTCAGGCGTGGCCTCAGCTGGCGTCGGCCAGATTCATAAGATTCCAGTCGGACAATATCACGACTGTAGCCTATATAAATCATCAGGGGGAAACAAAGAGTTCTCTAGCGATGATAGAGGTTACCAAAATAATTTGATGGGCAGAGACTCACTCTTGCCATCTATTAGCAATCTATATCCCAGGAGTGGAGAACTGGGAAGCGGATTTTCTAAGTCATCAGACTTTTCATCCGGGGGAGTGGGAACTCCATCCGGAGGTGTTTGCACAATTGATTCTGCAATAGGGCACACCAGAATTGGATCTGATGGTGTCTCGTCAGAACGCCAAACTTCCTCATTACGGCTCCAGGTCAAGGGATCCTCAGGCAGTACTGATAGATGCTCTAGCAGTACCCTGGTTGTTCAACCTGGCTTATGTGTTTCCACCATTTCCTCTCCTTCCTCGTTTGATTGCCAGAATCAAACAGGAGAGAGCTTCGGTGATTTTGATAGCACCTGCGTGGCCACACAGGACTTGGTATGCAGACCTGGTGGACATGTCATCTCTTCCACTATGGACTCTGCCACTGAGACAGAACCTTCTGATACAAGGTCCGTTCCAGCATCCAAATCTAGTTTCTCTGCGGCTGACTGCTTGGAGATTGAACGCTTGATCTTATCCAAGTGGGGTTTCTCGGAGTCGGTCATAGATACCTTGATTCAGGCTCGAAAGCCTGTCACCAGGAAAATTTATCATAAGATATGGTGTAAATATCTTTAATGGTGCGAATCCAAAGGCTACTCATGGAGTAAGATCAGGTTTCCTAGCATTTTGTCCTTTCTCCAAGAAGGATTGGAGAAGGGGCTATCAGCTAGTTCCTTAAAGGGACAGATATCTGCTTTATCAATTCTACTGCACAAACGTCTGGCAGATGTTCCAGACGTTCAGTCGTTCTGTCAGGCTTTAGTTAGAATCAAGCCTGTGTTTAAACCTGTTGCTCCGCCATGGAGTTTGAATTTAGTTCTTAAAGTTCTTCAAGGGGTTCCGTTTGAACCTATGCATTCCATAGATATTAAGCTTCTATCTTGGAAAGTTCTGTTTTTAGTTGCTATCTCTTCGGCTCGAAGAGTTTCTGAACTATCTGCATTGCAATGTGACTCGCCTTATCTTGTTTTCCATGCTGATAAGGTGGTTTTGCGTACTAAACCTGGATTCCTTCCTAAGGTTGTTACTAATAGGAATATCAATCAGGAAATTGTTGTTCCTTCTCTGTGTCCTAATCCTTCTTCTCAGAAGGAGCGTCTGTTGCACAACTTAGACGTGGTTCGTGCTTTGAAGTTTTACTTGCAAGCGACCAAAGATTTCTGTCAAACATCTTCTTTGTTTGTTGTCTATTCTGGAAAACGTAGAGGTCAAAAAGCTACGGCTACCTCTCTTGCCTTTTGGCTGAAAAGCATCATCCGTTTGGCATACGAGACTGCTCGACAGCAGCCTCCTGAAAGAATTACAGCTCACTCTACTAGAGCGGTGGCTTCCACATGGGCTTTTCAAAATGATGCTTCTGTTGAACAGATTTGTAAGGCTGCGACTTGGTCTTCGCTTCATACCTTTTCCAAATTTTACAAATTTGATACCTTTGCTTCTTCGGAGGCTATTTTTGGGAGAAAAGTTCTTCAAGCAGTGGTGCCTTCTGTTTAACCATCTGTCTTGTCCCTCCCGTTCATCCATGTCCTGTAGCTTTGGTATTGTATCCCACAAGTAAAGGATGAATCCGTGGACTCGTCTTACCTTATAGAAGAAAAGTAAATTTATGCTTACCTGATAAATTAATTTCTTCTATGGTAAGACGAGTCCACGGCCCGCCCTGTCATTTTAAGACAGATTATATATTTTTGATTTAAACTCAGTCACCTCTGCACCTTGTAGTTTCTCCTTTTTCTTCCTGTACCTTCGGTCGAATGACTGGGTGGTGGAGCTAAGGGAGGAGCTATATAGACAGCTCTGCTGTGGTGCTCTTTGCCACTTCCTGTTATCAGGAGGATAATATCCCACAAGTAAAGGATGAATCCGTGGACTTGTCGTACCTTATAGAAGAAAAGAAGTTAGACATGTAACATACACAAGAACAGCATCTGTATATCGGACTTTCCATTTTCCAAATACCGCGTTTATGAGGCAAAAAGCTGGGGCTAGAAGCCTTGAAATTTGCGTTTGCCAGGTGCCTATTCGTTCAAGCAAAGACAAGCAAAATTAATAACTGCAAAAGAGTTGCTGCCTCCCCATTTTAGTCCCTTAACATCTATTAATTATTACTTTTTACTATAGATTACAGATTCACAGGAAAGGCTGCATAAAACTTGTAATTTGGCACACTGACAGGCTGTGGAAGCATTCTGGGATATATTGGACTTTCCTTTACTTTAAGAGAACAAGTGAACATTATTATAGATGGAAAGTCCTGTACATTTTATTTGCATTAAACGTGTAACACGATCAGGTATTGTACATTTTACCATAAATAGTTTAAGGAACTGATTTTATAATGGCACTAAACAGATTTAGCATTGCTGGCTAAGGGTGAAGACAGCCCATGTGTTCATAAACTGTCAGAATAAGAATTATTGTACAAACAATGAAGCACAAAGAAAGCTCCCAAACTCCTAACGCCCTACAGCATTACAGGGACTGTCATGGGGACATGGAAGTAAAAATTAAACTTTAATGATTCAGGTAGAGCATGACATTTTAACAACTTTCCAATTTACTTCTATTATCTGTAGTGTTTTGTTCTCTTGGTACTCTTTGTTGAAAAGCATACATATGTAGGCTCAGGAGCAGTATTATACTACTAGGAGCTAGCTGCTAATAGGTGGCTGCACATATATGCTTCTTGTCATTGGCTCACCAATGTATTTAGCTAGCTCCCAGTAACATTGATACAAACATTGTTGAAAACACTGCTGCCACATAGTGCTCAAGACACATTTACGCTCCTTAGCCTACCTCAAAATGCTTTCATGAGAAGGGGCCAAATTTTAACAAAGAGACTACAAGATTTAAGTAAATTAGATAAAAGGAGTAACCTAGATTTTTTTTTAATTCTGTGCTCTACCTGAATCGTCACAATGTATCATGTCCCTTTAATATCCCTGTTCACATGACTTAGGGGCACCAAATAACTTAGTGACAACCCCCTGATCTCTGTGGATTAAAGGATGTTTTATTGTTGTCATCAATTTGTATTTCCAACCATAATACATTAGCCTGACACTCTATAGAGTTTCTTTCTGCTAAATGATCACCTTAGTGAATATAGGACTTTCATGCTGCAGTACTTGCACCTGTGTAATGAATTATTGCACATGTATGTGTCATGTGTGCTATTCTTTTCCTTAACATTTTCCTTTGTATTGTACAAAATGACCAATATACTTCAGAGTTGAAACCTAAACGTAACCTTATCTGTCATCTCATATTTGTTACCTTGAAAGAGGCTCTGTGGAATTAGCCGGTATGTGGATGGTTTGAACAAGAGTCTGGATTGTTTTACATATGCTTGGCTGACTATCCTTGCTGACAATATACATAAACTCCCAACTTGCAAGTCTGCTATGCTCTGCTCTCTCTCAGCCTTCTCCTCTGATAAACTCTCTGTAAGCATGTTCTCATGTGTTTCTTAAGGATTACATCTCTGCAGAACACACAGCACAAATCAATGCTGGGGGAGTGTTTGTCAATTACTCACCTATTACAAATCACTCCTACCAAGTCAATGAGAGTCCCAAGTGAGCTAGCCTGGGGCTCCCCAACATTTTCAAAGTCATTCAACCACTTTAAAAAACAAAGCCTACAAGGTCTCCCCCACCATATCAAAGAAAGCTCACCAGGGCCTCCCCAACATTCTAGTAAAAACCATAACAGAGCTCCCCAATCATTCTAAAGAAAGCCAAAAAGGATCTCCTCAACCAAGGGCCCACATCCTTCAACAAAGAAAGCCTGCAAGGGCTCCCCAACCTTTTCAAAGAAAGACAACCAGTGCCTCCGAAACATCCTAAACAAATGCTTCCAGAATTCCCAAAAGCAGCATTCCATAAAAGCCAACCAGGGTCCCCTCAACTGTTCCAAAGAAAGTCAATCATGGTCTCAGTAGCTTTTCCAAAAAAGAAACAAGCCAACAAGGGTACCCACAACCTTACCAACGAGCTCCACAATCTTTCCAAAGTAAGCCCACTCTGAAATACTTTATCTTCCGAAATGAGTCCACTACAGTCTCCCCAAGCTTCTCCAGTGAGTACTTTGGTAACATCTGAATTACACAATATACACATATTCAGGTATATTCATATATAGGATTATGTGACATGCTTTGTAAAGACCATTAGAGAAATGTCACTGACCATACAATGTTACTTCAACAACGTTTATCTATAAAAAAAAAAAAAAAAAGAAATAGAAAAATCACAAAGAAATGTAATAGGAAAATTATATCAACTGTAGATGAAGGAGATATGTTGCTAAACTATAGATAAATCACTAATCCTTATTTACAGTATTTTAAAGGTAGTAGCCAGTCGCAGAATAAAGAGACAGACACAGGTGTCTCCGAATGCTGTTTTGATATAAAATAACAAAAAAAGAAGTTAGCTACCACAAGTACAATTCTAGAAGATGCAGCTCCTTGGCTCCTGAGATTTGCCAAGCCCTAATCTATGTCTTATAAGCCGTTTAATGATAAGGGTGACTTTATGATCTATTGGTTGCATTTTTATTTTGTAAGATTCTGCACCAGTCTCAAGATTCAGATAAAAATGCCAGGCTAATGGGCACTGCCACCTGTGAGGAGAGGAAGATTATGGTACAGAGCAGAACAATTTGATTCATCAGTTGGTACATAGATGAGTACCACAGAGAGGGGCCTAAGGGCCTGAAAACCAAAATCCCCTGGGGGCAAATTAAAGCCAGATCATGTATCGAGCACTTGAACTGTCATACCAGTCTATCAGCAATCAGCCACTCACACCAGGAATCTCAGCCTTTGGAAAAAGAAAATATAAGGAGGTAAAAATACCCAGATGTTTAAGGGATAGCAAACTCCTGCTCCTTCCGATGAAAGAACGGCTCATGAAAATTCCGCAATTGTGAATTCAAGTTCTATTTGTGTTTATAACCTGATGTTTGAGGCCAGGTTGGGGAGATGTTCATCAGAATAACAGAATTTATGTTTACCTGATAAATTACTTTCTCCAACGGTGTGTCCGGTCCACGGCGTCATCCTTACTTGTGGGATATTCTCTTCCCCAACAGGAAATGGCAAAGAGCCCAGCAAAGCTGGTCACATGATCCCTCCTAGGCTCCGCCTACCCCAGTCATTCGACCGACGTTAAGGAGGAATATTTGCATAGGAGAAACCATATGGTACCGTGGTGACTGTAGTTAAAGAAAATAAATTATCAGACCTGATTAAAAAACCAGGGCGGGCCGTGGACCGGACACACCGTTGGAGAAAGTAATTTATCAGGTAAACATAAATTCTGTTTTCTCCAACATAGGTGTGTACGGTCCACGGCGTCATCCTTACTTGTGGGAACCAATACCAAAGCTTTAGGACACGGATGAAGGGAGGGAGCAAATCAGGTCACCTAAATGGAAGGCACCACGGCTTGCAAAACCTTTCTCCCAAAAATAGCCTCAGAAGAAGCAAAAGTATCAAACTTGTAAAATTTGGTAAAAGTGTGCAGTGAAGACCAAGTCGCTGCCCTACATATCTGATCAACAGAAGCCTCGTTCTTGAAGGCCCATGTGGAAGCCACAGCCCTAGTGGAATGAGCTGTGATTCTTTCGGGAGGCTGCCGTCCGGCAGTCTCGTAAGCCAATCTGATGATGCTTTTAATCCAAAAAGAGAGAGAGGTAGAAGTTGCTTTTTGACCTCTCCTTTTACCAGAATAAACAACAAACAAGGAAGATGTTTGTCTAAAATCCTTTGTAGCATCTAAATAGAATTTTAGAGCGTGAACAACATCCAAATTGTGCAACAAACGTTCCTTCTTTGAAACTGGTTTCGGACACAGAGAAGGTACGATAATCTCCTGGTTAATGTTTTTGTTAGAAACAACTTTTGGAAGAAAACCAGGTTTAGTACGTAAAACCACCTTATCTGCATGGAACACCAGATAAGGAGGAGAACACTGCAGAGCAGATAATTCTGAAACTCTTCTAGCAGAAGAAATTGCAACTAAAAACAAAACTTTCCAAGATAATAACTTAATATCAATGGAATGCAAGGGTTCAAACGGAACCCCCTGAAGAACTGAAAGAACTAAATTGAGACTCCAAGGAGGAGTCAAAGGTTTGTAAACAGGCTTAATTCTAACCAGAGCCTGAACAAAGGCTTGAACATCTGGCACAGCGGCCAGCTTTTTGTGAAGTAACACAGACAAGGCAGAAATCTGTCCCTTCAGGGAACTTGCAGATAATCCTTTCTCCAATCCTTCTTGAAGGAAGGATAGAATCCTAGGAATCTTAACCTTGTCCCAAGGGAATCCTTTAGATTCACACCAACAGATATATTTTTTCCAAATTTTGTGGTAAATCTTTCTAGTTACAGGCTTTCTGGCCTGAACAAGAGTATCGATAACAGAATCTGAGAATCCTCGCTTCGATAAGATCAAGCGTTCAATCTCCAAGCAGTCAGCTGGAGTGAAACCAGATTCGGATGTTCGAACGGACCCTGAACAAGAAGGTCTCGTCCCAAAGGTAGCTTCCAAGGAGGAGCCGATGACATATTCACCAGATCTGCGTACCAAGTCCTGCGTGGCCACGCAGGAGCTATCAAGATCACCGACGCCCTCTCCTGATTGATCCTGGCTACCAGCCTGGGGATGAGAGGAAACGGCGGGAACACATAAGCTAGTTTGAAGGTCCAAGGTGCTACTAGTGCATCCACTAGAGCCGCCTTGGGATCCCTGGATCTGGACCCGTAGCAAGGAACTTTGAAGTTCTGACGAGAGGCCATCAGATCCATGTCTGGAATGCCCCACAGCTGAGTGACTTGGGCAAAGATTTCCGGATGGAGTTCCCACTCCCCCGGATGCAATGTCTGACGACTCAGAAAATCCGCTTCCCAATTTTCCACTCCTGGGATGTGGATAGCAGACAGGTGGCAGGAGTGAGACTCCGCCCATAGAATGATTTTGGTCACTTCTTCCATCGCCAGGGAACTCCTTGTTCCCCCCTGATGGTTGATGTACGCAACAGTTGTCATGTTGTCTGATTGAAACCGTATGAACTTGGCCCTCGCAAGCTGAGGCCAAGCCTTGAGAGCATTGAATATCGCTCTCAGTTCCAGAATATTTATCGGTAGAAGAGATTCTTCCCGAGACCAAAGACCCTGAGCTTTCAGGGATCCCCAGACCGCGCCCCAGCCCATCAGACTGGCGTCGGTCGTGACAATGACCCACTCTGGTCTGCGGAATGTCATCCCTCGTGACAGGTTGTCCAGGGACAGCCACCAACGGAGTGAGTCTCTGGTCCTCTGATTTACTTGTATCTTCGGAGACAAGTCTGTATAGTCCCCATTCCACTGACTGAGCATGCACAGTTGTAATGGTCTTAGATGAATGCGTGCAAAAGGAACTATGTCCATTGCCGCTACCATCAACCCGATCACTTCCATGCACTGAGCTATGGAAGGAAGAGGAACGGAATGGAGTATCCGACAAGAGTCTAGAAGTTTTGTCCTTGTTCCCCCCTTATTACTGCAAATGCGAAAAAACATGAAGGAATTGTTCAAAATTTACCAAATTTTCACCACAGTGTCTTAAAGCCTTAAAAGTATTGCACACCAAATTTGGAAGCTTTAACCCTTAAAATAACGGAACCGGAGCCGTTTTGAACTTTAACCCCTTTACAGTCCCTGGTATCTGCTTTGCTGAGACCCAACCAAGCCCCAAGGGGAATACGATACCAAATGACGCCTTCAGAAAGTCTTTTCTAAGTATCAGAGCTCCTCTCACATGCGACTGCATGCCATGCCTCTCAAAAACAAGTGCGCAACACCGGCGCGAAAATGAGGCTCTGCCTATGCTTTGGGAAAGCCCCTAAAGAATAAGGTGTCTAAAACAGTGCCTGCCGATATTATTATATCAAAATACCCAGATAAAATGATTCCTCAAGGCTAAATATGTGTTAATAATCAATCGATTTAGCCCAAAAAAAAAAAAGTCTACAGTCTTAATAAGCCCTTTTTGAAGCCCTTATTTACAATCGTAATAAACATGGCTTACCGGATCCCAGAGGGAAAATGACAGCTTCCAGCATTACATCGTCTTGTTAGAATGTGTCATACCTCAAGCAGCAAGAGACTGCTCACTGTTCCCCCAACTGAAGTTAATTGCTCTCAACAGTCCTGTGTGGAACAGCCATGGATTTTAGTGACGGTTGCTAAAATCATTTTCCTCATACAAACAGAAATCTTCATCTCTTTTCTGTTTCTGAGTAAATAGTACATACCAGCACTATTTCAAAATAACAAACTCTTGATTGAATAATAAAAACTACAGTTAAACACTAAAAAACTCTAAGCCATCTCCGTGGAGATGTTGCCTGTACAACGGCAAAGAGAATGACTGGGGTAGGCGGAGCCTAGGAGGGATCATGTGACCAGCTTTGCTGGGCTCTTTGCCATTTCCTGTTGGGGAAGAGAATATCCCACAAGTAAGGATGACGCCGTGGACCGGACACACCTATGTTGGAGAAAAAATCATTAGGTTAATCTTTAAGTTATATCACCACTAGTTCACTGACCACAGTAAGGGGGGCAAATATTAATATGTTATCATGTTAAAGGGACAGTACACTGTAAAATTGTTTTTCCATAAATGTATTTTAAATGACTTGTTATACCAACTGCAGAGTATAAAATATTTGAGAAATTGCATTTTCGTGTTTATTTGTATATCTTAAGTAGCTGGCTTTGTGCTTTGAAACCACAGCCTATTACAATGGGTTGAGCTTCAGGTAATATCAGATCTCATTATGTTATCACTTTCATGTACACAGACTTGCTTCCTTATCTTATATTTGTCTGGAACACCAAACTCAATACATAGAGAGAACAATGGAAAATTATCATTTTATTACTTAACTATCATGCCCCCACTGAGGGTGTAATCTCTTCTGCTGACTGTGTATACTTAGGCTTGTCAATAGCGTATACGCCAGTATCAAAACTTTCAGTATAGGTTTGGAAACCACAAGCTAAATCAGCTATTTCAAATGCTGAAATATGAGTAAAGGAGCTACTTGCAACCAATTTAATACACTCTAGCAGGTAAAACGGATCATTGGGAATAATTTAAAGGGGAGAAAGTTTTTGGGTGAACTGTCCCTTTAAGTGATGCAGTCTCTCCCCCCTTTTTAAGTGCATTTGTATATAGCTATTGATAGAATAATACTATTGGGAGCCAGAGGTAAAACTTTAGTAGCAATGGCTACCTACTACCCATAAAACACTCCATGATGGTCCAACTGTTGGGTGTCAGGACAAGTGAAAATTTTGACCTGGCATCTAGGAAACTTTATCTTGACCTTGCATCATTACTGAGACCAGGCTTGTCTGATGGAGAAAAGTCCAAGAATGTGCAACACCTAATAGCAACATGATCTGCTAACTACAGGGCCACTGCACCAGCACCTGGATTTCTTTCATTATATATTTTCCGGGGAGATTAAAGGTTGAGTGGGTTCAAATTCTCTAATTAGTGACTAGTGTGGCACATATATCACAACAGATGATGCTGTCTCCTACCTGATGCTGTTCTGTCTGTAATTACTTTTAAAGCACATTGACTACATGATGGAGAGAGGAGCCGCTAGGCAAGAGAGGTGCCTGATTGGGGCTCTGGCAGAGTCTTCATAGTTAAACCTTAAATTTAAAGTGGTTGACAAAGAATATTTAGGAGCCATACATACTATTAGGAGCTAGGCAGTGTTATTTGAATATAGATATATGGAGAATAACCACAAAAGTTAGGAGCCAGGGGTTAAATTCTAAGAGCCAGTGGCTCCCTGGTTCCTGGGTTTGTCGAGCTCTGCCTTAAAGGGACACTGAATTTTTTTTCTTTCGTGATTCAGATAGAGCATGCAATTGTAAGCAACTTTCTAATTTACTTCTATTGTCAAATTTTCTTCATTCTCTTGGTATCTTTATTTGAAAAGCAAGAATGTAAGTTTAGATGCCGGCCCATTTTTTGTGAACAACCCACCAATAAACAAGTGCTGTCCAGAGTCTGAACCAAAAATCTGCCGGCTCCTTAGCTTAGATGCCTTCTTTTTCAAATAAAGATAGCAAGAGAACGAAGAAAAATTGATAATAGGAGTTAACTAGAAAGTTGCTTAAAATTGCATGCGCTATCTGAATCACAAAAGAAAAAAATGGGGTTCAGTGTCTCTTTAAAGGTAAACACCTTGTAATTACAAGATATTTTTGTAGTGTTGCTATAGAATAACATATCATTATTTTAATAAAACACCCTTTTTTACTGTACCTATTTTTCAATAGCCAAACTTCACCCACCAATAGCCTTATTTGGAGGAGCCAATCAGGGCTTTAGTCCACAGACAACAAAGCTAGTCACTGTCTAAAAATTAGTATAAAATGCAATGTTTTACAGTTATCTGATGGAGCTAACTAGGGACAAATGTGTAGCAGGCTTAATTGAGAGGTCAGCAGTTGCATTTCAAGCTCTGAGAATTAGAAATTGCACATTTTTCAGAGCTAAATTTCGTGAAAAGGGGGCAAAATAAATAATGAATTGTTTTATTATGCATAACTAAAAGTTTTATATAAAAATCTCAAGCTGTTTACTGTACCTTTAATCAAGGAACAAAATTACGCCTAAAAAATATAAGGAATGGGAAAGGAAGTAGAAACAGCGATCGCTTTCACCAGATGGGGTTTTACAAACTCTACAGGCTCCAATAAAAAAATAAAAAAAACTTCTACAACGTTTTAGTTTCCTAAGAATGGTATGTTTCTGTTCTAGAAAAATACAAAAAAACATTTGCCTATTCTGATTAAACCAGTGTTTGTGGAGGTGTCTTTCTGTCTACCACTGTGGTCGGTGTCAGACGTAAGTACGTTCCTTAGGTTGTGCATGTGCGTCTACATTCATTTATTGTTCGTTTCATAATACATTTAAACAGTGTCCGTGTCTAAAGTGTTAGTCAACGTTCAAATTAATGTTACATAATTCTGCAACATTAACCTAGCAAAAACTGCAAAAGAGAAAAGGATTTGAAAGATTTAACCCCCCAAACCCACTTACCTTAACTTCCTCGCCAGCCTCTTCTGCTCTTCTGGTTTCTTCAACAGCGCGTCACAAGCTCGCTGTCTAATCACAGAGTATCAGGTCATGAACTACATGTAGCATGTTCCCGTGCTGGGTAAAGCTATCGGCTGCTTTACCCAGCGCAGGAGCGCGCTACATGTAGTTCAACTGTGACAACCGATTGCACTGTGATTAGACAGCGCGCATGTTACGCGCTGTTGAAGAAACCAGAAGAGACTGGCGAGGAAGGTAAGCATGGGTTGGGTTTGGAGGGTTAAATCTTTAAAACCTTTTTTTCTTTAGCCGGTGTTGCTAGGTTAATGTTGCAGAATTCTGCACATAGTGATTGCTTGAGAGAGTAAAGTCAATTTGATAATAGAAATAAATTGAATTGAGGAGAGACTGCATGACATGCTTTAGCTGAATCATGACATTTTAATTGTGACTGTCATGTTTTTTTTAAAAGCCCCTTGTCCGTATTACTACTTGCACTCATAAGGGAAAACAGGGGACGGGAACCAGCTGGAGAATTAAATGTTAAAGGGACATTAAACCCAAAATTCTTCTTTCATGATTCAGATAGAGAACACAATTTTAAACAACTTTTCAATTGACTTCTAATTTGCTTCATTCTTGCACATGGGTGAGCCATTCACACGAGGCATCTATGTGCTTCATTCTTTAGATATCCTTTGTTGAAAAAATAGCAATGCACATGGGTGAGCCATTCCCACGAGGCATCTATGTGCTTCATTCTTTAGATATCCTTTGTTGAAGAAATAGCAATGCACATGGACATGGGTGAGCCATCAATTAGCCGCTACTGAGCCTAAATAGATATGCTTCTCAGCAAAGGATATTAAGAGAAAGAAGCAAATTAGACAATAGAAGTAAATTGGAAAGTTGTAAAATATGACGTTCTTTTTAAATCATGAATGAAAAAATGTGTCATGTCCCTTTAAGTAGGGAATTATTAAACTTAGTGCTGAGTATTCTGTTGGCACTGATAATATTAATATCCTGCATGATGGGATGACCCGTTTATTTGGTCACTATGTGCTGTCAATATCTTTAATAGCAGCTTATTGTTCTGATGCATTACAGACGCAAACATCACAAATCAGGGATCCAGGCAGGTTGTATTTGTCCAGAGCACTTTGGCCACATTCTCTGGCAACACATTCAGCGGAACTGTAGGAGGCTGCCAGCTGAGATGCCACTATGGGTGATTTAAAGGGATAATACATTTGAAACTAAATTCCCCAATAAATGATTTAATTATTTAAAAACAGTCTTTTCATTTTGTCAGCTTTTCCTTTACTCTGAATATTGCCTTTTTTCACTGCCCCTCAGAGACTGTATCCTGAAGGATTCATACATTTTACCTTACAACATGTTACAGTGTGATTGCTTAATTAGTAACATAAGGTCTTTATATCTGTCCCTAACAAGGGGTGTATTCCTGGAATGCAAAACAATAAAACGTGTTTACAAATTGACAGTTTTACATTTTCAGATAAAAAAAACATGTAGATAATTTGCAATACAGTGTTAAATTGATTGTATATATTAAGCATAATATATACAAAATAATTTTAGTGACAAAGTTCACTACCTGTCACCAGAGGAGGTATATTAGGGATGAAGTCCTTAAATAAACCACAGAAGCTTTGGGTGCAGACTTGGCTGGGACACTACAAGTCAGACAAGCATAGCCAAGTACTGCAGACATCCAAAGGCGAGAGAGGAATGATGCCAGCAAATCTTATTAAAAAAGAAGAAAGGGTCCGACTATAAGCGGTAGGGAGGGGGAATGACAGCTGCTGGGGTGGAGGGGAGAGCTATACAGCTGTTACATGCCCCCTGTACCTCTCGCCCCACTACACCCCAACAGCCCTATAAAATCAGCCACCTAAAAAATGATTTTACACAGCCAAGAAGGTGAGGCTGGGGAGAAATGTGCAGGGAGATGGCATTAGGAGCCGTATCTGTAATGTAGGAGGAAGTTTACACAAATAATTACACTGTTTTTTGTTTTGCTTTAGTCTACAGTAACACTCCTAGCCAGGGGGGTATTAATAGTATCATCTTAAAGGGACATTATACTCTTTCAATTAAGCATATGAATGAGTAGCAAAAAAAAAAAAAGGATTTCATTTTTTTTATAATTTTGCATGGAAAAATTTAAATTTTAAATTTATATGAAAAGTCACTGGTCACTGAAAGGAACAAGTCATAGAACTTTACTCTACAACCATAAAAACAAAAAGTAGGTTTATTCAGTGTAAGATCATTTGGTATTAAAAAATGAAAACAAGATTCTGATCTGTTTTGCCTCACTACTATGGATCAGCTTAAAGCTTAAAACATTTTGGGTCTCTGAGATTTCCCCATTATAACCACTATTTCCATAAGTAACGAGGACTGACACAGGGTCTCCAGCAATGTCCCAGCTAGACTCTGCGCTTATCTTGCAATGGGAGAATTACAGAATATAGGTAAAATTATTTATAGATGAGCACTAAGGAAGAGGGAGATGTTTAGTACCCAGCACTAACCGAGGTGGTAAGGTGGAGTGTAGACCCCAAAAACTGCAGTGATGAAATGGTTAAACTGAAACAAGAAAGCAAAATTGTAAAGTGACATTTTGCAGAACAAATGTTAAACGTTGTCACTTGCAAAAGATTTAATAAAGTCCACCCTGATAAGGAATGAGGGGAACGCACCAAAACGTAGAACTGTATGAGAATGTTCTGAAGGTTGTTATTATTAAGAGAATAGGACACTGCCCTTTGAAGCTGAGCAGCCTCCGATTAAAAGAACAATGATGTAATAATTCTATGGGGAGGGGCTGATGTTTGTTAATGAGATTAATGAGATCAGCTTGAGATCAGTTATTTCACCTATCACAAGGTCATGCAAATGTTTCAGATGGGTATCAGTGTGCTCCTGAGCCGCTGACCTGTGGACAAGTGAGGTCAGCATACACAGGACACCTCTAATCCTTGCATATGAAGGAAAAACAATCTAAATCTTATTAGCCCATACAGGTGCACACACAACCATACCCATACACGTGCACACCCATACACATGCACACACAACCATACCCGTGCACACACATACCCATGCACATGCACACTCATACCCATACACATGCACACTCATACCCGTGCACACACATCCCCATACACGTGCACACACAACTGTACCCATACATGCTCATGCACAAACACACTCGTGCACACACAGCCTGACCTGTAATTCTAAACATGTGCACACAAAGCTAGCGATTGGTGGCTACACACATATTCCTCTTGACATTGGCTCACCAGATCTAGATTTACTCTTTAATAAACAATACAAAAAGAACAAAGCAAATTTGATAATACAAGTAAACTGGAAAGTTGTTTAAAACTGAATGTTCTGTCTGAATCATGAAAGTATAATTTTAACTTTCTTGCCTCTAATATTTCAAATTCTGTCCCATTGCTATATTGTAATCACTCTGCGATTCAGAAAGTTATTTTTCCTTATCAAGCTTCTGATTTTGGATCAGTAAGTAAGAGCCCACTTTGAACACAAAGCTTTATTCTTAGACATGCACAGTAACAACAAAGTACTTATTGAAATGAGGAATCACTCAATATACTCAGGGAGATGCGTCACCATACTGTACAGACAAACCACAGTGAAGTCTGATGATATAGAAAAGCTAACTCACCATAGAAGGAGTTAATACTTTTAGATATTTAAGGCCAGTGTCCCTGTGATAAATTGCTCCTGTGTTTCTATTGGAAAGGAATGTCAGAGTTTTCAACAGGATTTAGTCTCCTGTTACAATAAAAACTAGAGTGTCAGCCGCCTGCACCATGTAACTCTCCTTCCTGGGGCTGCACAAGTCATGAAACCGCATTTAAACGAAAAAACAGGATGTGCTCAGACGCGAGTGTCTGTGGGAGAGCCAGGATGATATATTGTGGCTGTGCTACAGACACCTGCAGGGACTCAGTGCTCGTCTCGCTAGGGCAATCTATAGAGAGCACCTCTTCCCATTACACAGGTGATTAACAGAAGCAGCTCCAGGGCACTGCAAGGGTTAATTAATGTTTAAAGGGACATTAAAGTCAACATTAAACATTCATGATTCAGATAAAGTTTTTTTTTTTTAAAAAAATACTTAATCTATTACCAATTTAACACTTTCTATTGGCCTCTTCGGTTAAAACTTTGCCCCTTTGCATAAAAAACTAAAACTCAAGAACATGTATAGTTCATAGCTGACCACAGACCATTCTAACTAACAGACTTCTTGCTATGATTTTGGCATAAAAAGGAGGTGGGTACAAATTTTGTTCATTCTTTAAAATATGAAAACTGCTTGACTTAATGGATTTTTATTGTAACGTTCTTGTTATCATTGTAATCTGCAGAGACCTTTAATGCAACTCCAGTAAAACTGCACCTAAACAATACCACACTGGGTAAAGAAATATTTAGGTTGATTTTATTTTTTTACGCTCATAATATACACAGTATATGGAAACCCTTAGCACAATTGTTAGTTGATTTTTTTTAATGGCATTTCATGACAACTTATTGGTAATTCCTAATGACATTTTCCTCAGAAGTAAATGTAACTGTTATTTAACCATCAAAACAAAGCTAATTTGATAAAGGAAGCAAATTGCATGCTCCATATCACTGGTTTTCAAACCTGTCCTCAGGCCTCCCCAACAGGGCAGGTTTTCAGGATTACCTGGGATGACAGCAGGTAAAATAACCATCGGCTAGATTACGAGTCTTGCGTTAGGGTTAAAAAGCAGCGTTGGCCGGTCCTAACGCTGCTTTTTAACGCCCGCTGGTATTAGGAGTCTTGCAGGTACAGGTGTACAGCGCACTTTTTTGGCCAGACTCGGAAATACCGCAAATCCACTTACGTCAATTGCGTATCCTATTTTTTCAATGGGACTTGCATAGCGCAGGTATTACGAGTCTGACAAAAAGTGAGCGGTAGACCCTCTCCTGTCAAGCCTGGTACTGCATTTTAAAGTCAGTAGTTAAGAGTTTTATGGTCTAATGCCGCAGCATAAAACTCTTAACTAAAGTGCTAAAAAGTACACTAACACCCATAAACTACCTATTAACCCCCAAACCGAGCCCCCCCCCCACATCGCCGCCACCTACCTACATTTATTAACCCCTAATCTGCCGCACCCAACATCGCCGCCACTATACTAAAGTTATTAACCCCTAAACCTAAGTCTAACCCTAACACCCCCCTAACTTAAATATAATTTAAATAAATCTAAATAAAATAACTATCATTAACTAAATTATTCCTATTTAAAACTAAATACTTACCTATAAAATAAACCCTAAGCTAGCTACAATATAACTAATAGTTACATTGCATCTAGCTTAGGGTTTATTTTTATTTTACAGGCAACTTTGAATTTATTTTAACTAGGTAGAATAGTTATTAAATAGTTATTAACTATTTAATAACCACCTACCTAAAATAAATACAAAAGTATCTGTAAAATAAAACCTAAGCTAAGTTACAATTACACCCAACACTACACTATAATTAAATTAATTCCATAAATTAAATAAAATGATCTAAAGTACAACAAGAGTAATTTATTAGTTGGCAATTATTCTTATGTTAAAATTCTGTGCCAGGCTGTATTATGAATACTTTTGTATTTTATATCTAAAAAATTGTTCAAAATCTTTTTTTTTCTATGCTGATTGTTCTATTGGTATCTTTTTTTTGTACTGATTTATGCTTAATAAAGCTTTAATAAAAATTTAAAAAAAAAAAAAATTATCTAAAGTACAAAAAAAAAACCCACTAAATTACAGAAAAAAATAAACAAATTACAAGAACTAATTACACCTAATCTAATCCCCCTAAAAAAATAAAAAAAGCCCCCCCAAAATAAAAAAAGCCCTACCCTACACTTAATTACAAATAGCCCTTAAAAGGGCCTTTGCGGGGCATTGCCCCAAAGTAATCAGCTCTTTTACCTGTAAAAAAAAAAGTACAAATCACCCCCCCACATTAAAACCCACCACCCACACAACCAACCCTACTCTAAAACCCACCCAATCCCCCCTTAAAAAAAACTAACACTAACCCCGGTTGGGTGAAGACGTCTCCCGGTAAGGTGATCTTCAGTGTTAGTTTTTTTTAAGGGGGGATTGGGTGGGTTTTAGAGTAGGGTTGGTTGTGTGGGTGGTGGGTTTTAATGTTGGGGAGGATTGTAATTTTTTTTTCAGGTAAAAGAGCTGATTACTTTGGGGCAATGCCCCGCAAAAGGCCCTTTTAAGGGCTATTTGTAATTTAGTGTAGGGTAGGGCTTTTTTTTATTTTTGGGGGGGGGGTTATTTTGTTAGGGGGATTAGATTAGGTGTAATTAGTTTAAAAATCTTGTAATTTATTTATTATTTTCTGTAATTTAGTGTTTGTTTGTTTTTGTACTTTAGATAATTTTATTTCATTGTAATTAATTGTATTTAATTTAGGTAATTAATTTAATTGTAGTGTAGTGTTAGGTGTAATTGTAACTTAGGTTAGGTTTTATTTTACAGGAAAATTTGTCTTTATTTTAACTAGGTAGTTCTTAAATAGTTAATAACTTTTTAATAACTATTGCACCTAGTTAAAATAAATACAAAGTTGCTTGTAAAATAAAAATAATCCCTAAACTAGATACAATGTAACTATTAGTTATATTGTAACTAGCTTAGGGTTTATTTTATAGGTAAGTATTTAGTTTTAAATAGGAATTATTTATTTAATTGTAGTAATTTTATTTAGATTTATTTAAAGGGCCATAATACCCAAATGTTTAAACACTTGAAAGTGATGCAGCATAGCTGTAAAAAGCTGATTAGAAAATATCACCTGAACATCTCTATGTAAAAAAGAAAGATATTTTACCTCAAAAGTTCCTCAGTATCCACCTCCCATTGTAAAGGATTTCTAAGCAGCATTTTAGTGTGTTTGTCCTGGGACATCTGAAGGGACTAGCATCGTGCACTCTCATATTATTTCACCAATCAGGTAAAGGAAGCTTACTATGAAATCTCATGAGAGTTATGTCAAATCTCATGAGAGTTAAGTCAAATCTCATGAGATCACAGTAAGAGTTCATGACCTCAGCACTGCTGATGCTGATTGGCTGCTGTTCATTTCTTCATTTTTTTTAATTTTTTTACCTGCAGCTGGGAGCAGCTGAGTATAACTTTTTACACAGAACTTACTCTGCTGAGCTGAGGAAATTGTGAGGTAAAATCTCTTCCTTTTTTACATAGAGATGCTCAGGTGATATTTTCCTGTCAGCTTTTTACAGTTATACTGCATCAGTTTCAAGTGAATTAGCATATGAGTATTATGTCCCTTTAAATTATATTTAAGTTAGGGGGGTTAGGGTTAGACTTAGGTTTAGGGGTTAATAACTTTATTATAGTGGCGGCGACGTTGGGGGCGGCAGATTAGGGGTTAATAAATGTAGTTAGGTTGTGGCGACATTGGGGGAGGCAGATTAGGGGTTAATAACTATAATGTAGGTGTTGGCGATGTTGGAAGAAGCATATTAGGGGTTCATAAGTATAATGTAGGTGGGGGCGGTGTCCGGAGCGGCAGATTAGAGGTTAATAATATAATGCAGGTGTCGGCGTTAGGTGTAGACATAACTTTTATTTCCCCATAGGAATTAATGGGGCTGCGTTAAGAGCTAAACGCTGCTTTTTTGCAGGTGTTAGTTCCTCTGTAACTGAATCTGAAATTAACACAGTCTCAGCATCAGAATCCTCCATAACTAGATAGAGGATATTTAAATATGGACTAAAGTAGTGAAAACTAAAACGGCACCTGACACCTCCAATGGCTGGGGCACTCACCACCTCCTATGACCAGACCCTTGCGGACTAGAAAACTTTCTTCGCCACGCAGTCGGGAATGCGGAAATGGAATGACGGAACGTAGCCACGCCCGAACACAGGGTGAACCATACAGTCCAAACAAGTGCGCCCAACCAAAAGGCTGCGTCACTTTCAGAGGCCTCAATGTTCAAACCAAGAGCCCAGTAAACATTACACATAAGTAGGTTGAATCACAAAACAAACATGATTATAACCCCCCCCCCCGTTCAATACCCCCCCTCAGGAGATATTAACCCTCGATTCCAAGATACTAAAAGAGACTCACTGAGACCCTTATTTATAGTTAGACCCGCAAGGTGGTAGCCTCTCGGGAAACATTCACATTACAATACATTGCAAATAAAGTAAAATGAAAAGATCTTACGCCATGGAACAGGAACATGGCCCTTCAAGTGTGACGGATAGTAGCATCGCCTCCACCATGGACTTGAGAGAAGAAAGCAGGCAGCGAAGCGAAGTTCGACAACGCTGATTACTTGAGGAGCAGTTAATATGAGTCGGGATGGTTTCGCAGAAAGAAACTCCCTGCATCTCCGGACTCTAACTTTCATCCAAGCCCTCAATGAGAGACTGACAGGACTATTTAAAACTCCTGTCCCATGCCGAAGAGTACTACCCTCATAAGAGACAACAACAAAAATTAAAACTTCTGACACTTCTCTGCTATCCTCCTGGGAGGAAAGGCAAAGAATGACTGGGGGATGAGGAGAGTGGGAGGAGTATTTAAGCCTTTGGCTGGATTGTCTTTGCCTCCTCCTGGTGGCCAGGTTCTTATTTCCCCAAAAGTAATGAATGCAGCTGTGGACACTTTCCATTTAAGAAGAAAAATGCTTTAGAAGTGGGCGGGCAGAGCGCGGGGTATTTGAATTTCAGCCCTACATTAAAAAGTAAGTTAAAGCGCATCTTTATTACAACTGGTGAATTAAACTCCATCTAAAACATTGCTAACATTCCAGAACTGTTTATACAACGGGGAAAGTTTACCATCACATATTTGTCTGTATATAGCTGGGATAGAAGCTCATTGGCTGATAAGGTAGACTTCAACACTTCTACTGGTGGAGAGGGACACACCCCATAAAGCATACAAACAGAAACATGTTTGTATTTTAATACAAGAATATCTAAAAAATTGTAAGAGACATTAACCCATTAAGGACACATCTTCAGTTTGCCCAATGGTTCAATGACGGAATAATTCTGTCATTGGTCATTAAGGGTTAGAAAGCTCTTGTTTAGATGCAACAAAGGGAAAATTGACTTTAATCTCTTTTTAATTCTTTGCAATTTCCAGCAAAATATAAATATCAAACATAGCAGCCATTCCGGCTAGTGATGATCTATTTATGCTATTTACAAAGCAGGGAAGGGTATGTGTGTGACTATAGCAGAGAAATCAAATAGCCCAGGAGCAAAAAAGCAACATTCCGGAGACTTGTCTTCCTTACTATAAGGATTTAACCTGAAAACGATCATAGTGTTGCAAGAGTAAAATCCAGTTCCTTGCTAAATCATTCTGCGATACAGTGAATGCAGCAAAACAATTTGCCCACGATAGCCTGATCACCAACGCAGCCTCTTTAATTAATATTGCCCTATGTTTTCCGGATGTTTCATAGCGTGAATCTCAGGAAATCTAATTATTTAATTAGCCTGCTCCAAGTGACATTTTCACAACCTTTATTCTGCTCTCATTGTTATTTAAGTTAATGTCATTTAAGTTAAGCATGACTTATTGAATAATTAGCTTGTCACAATATCTTCACTTGCCTCTTCATTTCTAGGTGTCAGTTGGCGAGTGCTCTATGAAAGGGCTTGACAAATTTATATCAGACTTGTAAGACAGTTAGAGAATTGAGGAGCCATCTAGTAAACTAAAGAGCCAGCAATTAAATTTAACAACCAATTAGAACACTGAGGAGCCAGCTACACGTTTTTCGGAAATGAGCATGAATTTATAATTTTATATATGCAGAAAAGTCTAAAAAATATGGAATCCAGTGTTAAAGTCTAGAAAGATTTATTTTAGTTTCTTGAGCGTTGCTCTACCTTATCAGATAGCCTTGCCTTGGTCTCTCTTGTGTAAATACATTCATATCTTGAGGTGTCTGCCTTCCATCTCTTTCTGATTAACATTTTTTTCTGCCCCAACCTTTACTCATATAGCGGATTTGAGAATGGCTAACTGAATCTGTGATGGCTTCTACTATGGCCTGCTCTTTGGGCAGGGTGAGAGGGGCACCCGCCCAGGGCCCCATAATTTTCGGGGGCACAATGTCAGAGATGAGAGTATGACAATGTGCAATGTACATCCTGTATTTAGTTTATGAAGTGTTTATGGTATTAGGAGGTGTAACATATAGTGTTATTCTTTATATAGGTAAGAGGAATAAGGGTGCTGGGCTGAGGGGCCCCACAAATTTGTCTCGCCCAGGGTCCCGTAAATGCTAAGGGTGACCCTGTTTCTACTTAAGCCCCAGGAACATCCTCCACCATTCCTGTTCCAAATTTGTGGGCCTTACCCTTTGTTAGGAGCCAGACAACGGTGTTTGTAAATAGAAATGAAGAACAAATAAAAAAAGTTAGCAGTTAGAATTAAAATTCTAGGAACTAGCCCTGGAATACAAAGTCTACTAGTGTCTGTCTTTCTATGTTGGTGTGGATTTAACACTAGTATATGTTTGTATTAATCATAGCTGCGGCCATTTGGTAAGCACATAAGACTGTACTGCTCTGACATTCACAAACCAACAACATGCTATTATTCGCTAATGCCTTATAACAGCGTTTTTTCAACTCCAGTCCTCAAGTACCCCGTTTTAAGTTATATTTTCATGATATCTAAACTAGAAGACAGGTGACATAATCAGCTGATGGGTGAGAGCAGGTTAGTAACCATGGTTACTGATCAGCCGATTAGTTAATGTGTGCTTTAGTTAAGATATCATGAAAATCTGGCATGTTAGGGGTTATTGAGGACTGGAGTTGAGAAACACTGCCTTGTAACCCGTATATAGAAAAAGTACACAGAATGTACATAAACAATGGTACCAACTGTATAAAAAGCACACACTGACTCCAGAATACAACAAAGGGCTCGTTTCCATTGAGGTGGTAAGTTTTGGAAGCTGGTGATTAAAATGGTTATCTTAATTAAAGTCTATGAAGATTTTTTATGTTACCACCAATTTCCAAACTTTACAACTTCAATGGAAACTCGGCCAAAATGGGCAATGCACTGAGTGAGATTACATAGAATATGCACCTGTCAGATGTGAAGATCCTGGAACATCTATATAAACGTGGCACAGGGCAAGAGTTGACAAATTTAGATCAATCTTAGGTGCCACCAAGAATATTGACATATGTTTAAGAATTACAGAGGTTAACATACAAATATATGTAAAATAATCTAAAAGTTGAAAGCCATAGATAAAGTTCTAGGAGCTGTGACCAAATTTATCAAAATCTTATATAAGGGGGTAGATTTATCAAATTCCGGCTGTAGCGAATCATGCCTGCCCGACATCGCTAAATGCCGACAGCATGCCGCCCCCTGCACATTTGCAGCCAATCGCTAGCAGGGGGAGTCAATCATCCGATCGGGATAATTGCAGTCCGCCACCTAAAAGGTTACGACCTCTGCTTCTTAACTTAGGTTTCATGCGGACCTGAAACCTCGGGCGTAGAAAGCAGCATTGGCTGCTTAATAAATCTACCCCAAGGTCTTCAGTATATATGAGAATAGTTAACATTTTTCCTCCGTGTAAAAGAGGGCATTTAAAAAGAAACAAACATGTAAATGCTGCATTTTCATATGCACAATAGAAATATTTTGAGTATAATGTCCCTTTAAAGCCGCATTTAATCTTCACAATAGTTGGTAAACTATTTTGCACATTGTTGTAAGGTCTGCTTCCATAGAGTGCTAAAGACACGTGCGTTCTCCTGAACCTAGCTTTACTCTTCAGCAAAGGACATGAAAGCAAATTTGAGTAAAATGGAAAGTTGTTTAAAACTGCATGCTCTATCTGGATCCTGAAAGTTTAATTTTGACTTTACTGTCCCTTTAAGGGAGATAGAAAATATATTTATGCAATGGATATAGTAGTTACAGCATAAAAAAACAGGAAATAGAGCAACTAGGTGAAGAAAATGGCTTGATGCATCATTAATTGTTGTTGTAGAGGAAGAAACATAGACAATCAATGCGGGTTACAAAGCCAAGTTTAACAAACCGCTCCTGTAGTATACGAGCATTTGCTCACACAAGTCATGTCTTTCTCTTAGCTACATGCTCAGCGGAATGACATGTGGCTATTGACAGCGTGACGCTGGATGACAAAATGTCCAGTTCTGCCCAACGTAGTGACAGCAGCCACTGTTGGTCATGTGACAGCATGTGGGCTGATCCAGAGAGCTGTACAATTTGTATGTGAGGCAGGGAGCCCATTGAGGGAAGACAAAGCAGCGCATGACTGCAAGACGAGGACTAACGCATGCTGAGAGGGGCTGATCGCTGTCCTACACCTCACCCTGCACCCAGCATGGGGTGTCAGTCAGACAGAGAAAGAAAGACTTTTATTGCCGATACCGTTGCATAGAAAATATATTTATTACATAATGACATACTTCATATACCATGGCCTTTGTTCGACTATACTCAGCTATAAAGACACATTAGCAGCTGTTTTCATCCTAGGAGCTTGCACACAATATTCCTTTTTCTAAAGCTAAGGAACTCATCTCTGGAAGCAAAGCCGCTATAGGGAAATGTTTACCACGTCATAGCAATAGTTCCTCCATTTAAAGGGACAGAGAAATCAAAATTAAACTTTTATGTTTCAGATATAGGAGCCTATCTATCAAGCTCCGAATCAAGCAGCCGGGGTGCCAGTCAAACAAATTATATACAAAAATATTTCCAAGGGACAAGAAACTCGCTGTTTTTTTTAAATAAAGCATTTAATGGTGAACATTTTCGGGGTTTCCCCCGTCCTCAAACCACAATAGAATTCTATTGTGGTCTGAGGACGGGGGAGACCCCGAAAACGTTCACCATTAAATGGTTTATTGCTAAAAAAAATGCTTTGAGCAGGTTGGACAGACATCGCCGCAATTCAACCCGATGGAGTACGATCGGGTTGATTGACACCCCCCTGCTGGCGGCTGATTGGCCGCGAGTCTGCAGAGGGCGGCGTTGCACCAGCAGCTATTGTGAGCTGCTGGTGCAATGCTGAATACGGAGAGCGTATTGCTCTCCGTATTCAGCGAGGTCTGGCGGACCTGATCCGCACTGTCAGATCAGGACCGCCAGACTTTAATAAATAGAGGCCATAGCATGTGATTTTACTTCTATTATCAAATTTGTTTAATTTTCTTGGTATCCTTTGTTGAAGAAACATCAAAGGATTTTCTGATTCATGAAAGTTTAATTTTCACTTTACGGCCCCTTTAATAATTAGGATAATTATTGACACTTTTGGTCACTTTTAAAGGAAATTACACTTTTAATCAAGTATCTACACAACCTGTTAAAGTGACATGGAAGTCAAATGTAGCGTCTTTCCATGATCAGATACTGAAATAGGCTCAGAAGCGTCCACATGTATGGAGAACTACAATGGCAGCTGTGTTTACAACAATGGTCAAGATAACAAGTGGTGCACTAATGATAGTGCGGGCGTGATAACCTATATCGCTGGACCGTGCTACCATTAGCATGTGATTTTGAAATTACAAGTCTATGATAAATTGCCTTATACAGAGAAGGGTTAGAGCGGCCAACTTCCCCCAAGTGTAGCCTATACATTCAATGGATATCGCGACTGCAATATTTTGCGCTAGTACTACAATTTAAAAGTTAAAGTTTTTGCTCGAGTGCAATCCGAAACTGCACTAGAATATTTTAGCACAACTGCAGATCTGAAGTAAACTGTAAGAGTTAAAAAAATTGCACAAAACACATGTAAAACACATTAACAAAGTATTACACACATATTTAATAGAGTAAAAAAATATCAGATTTATATTAATAAAAACTTGTTAAAAAGCGCGCGTGTGTGTATATATATATATATATATATATATATATACACAGACACACAAACACATATTTACACATGTATACTCATATTTATACACTTTTGAGCCCTTTCCAGTTAAACACGCAATATATTTTTTATTAATTTTAAAGGGATATGAAAACCATAACACATTTAGCCACCAATTTAGCCACCAATCAGCAAGCGCTACCCAGGAGCTAAACCAAAAATAAGCCAGCTCCAAAGCTTACATTCCTGCTTTTTAAATAAAGATACCAAGAGAACAAAGACAAAATGATAATAGGAGTAAAATAGTTAGTTGCTTAAAATTGCATGCTCTATCTGAATCATTAAAGAAAACATTTGGGTTTCATATCCCTTTAAATAAATTTCCTGGATGAACTAGAGTATTAAGCCACTTTTTCTATAAGGATACTCTCAATGTATACACATCCCTTCAAAGAATGAGCAACGATACAGGGTGCTTACTCCATCACTCTCACGTCTTTATGTTTTTTGTAGCTGATCTAGCCATGAAATTTACCACCCAGGAGAACACAAAAAAATGGAAAACTGAGCTGATTTCAACCATCTAAGTTTTCTCAGAGGCAGCAATGATTCTCCTTACTTGACAGGCCAATATGCTTCCTATCCCCCAGTAAAGCATACCTCTTAAATATTCTGGTATATAACAATTTGTTTAAAACATCAAGAAAAAATGAATTTGTGAACAGTGAAGAAAAACAGGCAAAAATTCTATAAGGATGGACATATATTATACTGTGAGACAACTCCCTATCTGGAGAATGCTGGAATTTGTCAAATGTCTGGTGGATCTAAGAATTTTGCACGTTTTCATAAGGCTTAACCCGATAGCTGCCAGAGATGATAGCTAAATATGCTGAAGCCCCATGTTATGCTGAAGAGCTTAAACTTATCTATGTGTGTATAAATATATATATATATATATATATATATAGTTAGTATATATACACACACACACATGTAGATAGATATACACACACACAAAAACACCTTCTAACATTTACCATTATAATATTCAGAGAAGGAAATCTTTAGGCTGAACCAAGGAAACCCATGGGATGAGAACCTCAGGGGTGGAGTCTAAGTGTTTACAGATTGGGAAAAGTTAGGCTTGCAATGGGCAAGGTCAGTACTTGGCTAGCTGGCACAAAGTGTCACTTAATGTAAACAAGATATTTAAAAGAGTGGAACAGCTGCAGAAGCGAAATCTTAAGAGATGTTTATGTAACTATGTTGTGTTCTTTACAATAAAAGGTCTAAAAAAAAGATTTCGCATATCTCTCCTTGCCGGTTTTGAATATCAGGCCCCTATAGTGTGAAGAAAAGAACTTGCTTAGCTATTTCGGGCTTTATGGCACAACACACAATATATAGTTATGTGAAGCAAAGTTCTTGCATGTTGGAGAGTACCACACCTGGGGTAATCATACTAATCATAATCAATGCCACAGTTGTAGATTACATTGGTATATTGCATGGTCCTTGCTCAGTAATCCATGTGTCAGTATAATTGTTTCACAATACCCTGAACAACTACAGTTACAAATTTGGTTTCCCACCAATGATCTGCCCACTATCATCACCCAATGAGCTCAATAATATAAAGCTCTCCGCTCTAGCGAGATTATCTACGACATCGCGTCAGTATTATGAGGTCCCTCAAAGAATTTTAGAAGGGCAGATTTTAGCTTGAGAGCTGTTTATCTCACTATATAAGGTTTAGATGTGACACAAAGATTATAATTTAAAGTGATGGAAAACACCCATGTTGTATAACATTAGATTGTCAATCTTAATACTTCAAATATGTAAACTGCCAAAAAATCTATTATTTTGTACTTACTTTGCTTTTATTTAGTGCAGTTTACAATCATGGATTAGCGCCTCTTAACTTTACTTCTACAACTAATGTGACGTATATTGCAGTCCCACCCGCTCTACGCTCCAGACACGGAATTGAAATATTGCATGCTCACAGATGATACACATAAAGCAAGATTATGTGACCACCAGGGGCAGGAGGGGGCTCGCATCAGAACGTATTGTAAATTTATTCATTGTAATAAAAAAATTTATATACATGGTCAGATGAAATTTTGAGTACATTATAAGGGTAACAAACATATGAGATTGCCTCTCTTAGCTCCTACAGCAGCCCACGTCTAAAAAAAAATTAGCCAAAATTTTTTTTAGCCGTGGGCTGCTGTAGGAGCTAAGAGCAGCGATCGATTGAATCAAATAAAGGAGCTTTCTACATGAAGTATCTTATACTTCATGAATGAAAGTGCCCTTTATTTGTTTCAATAGTAAATCCTAGCGTTTGTAAAACGCTAGGATTTACTTTCACTTTAATTACCAAAAAAGTAATTTCTCTCCATGCAGATGAGTTTTTAACCATAAGGCCCTATGTCTGAAGTCATTACCATAATGCATTAGGTAGGTATCTCAGCCATGTGTGTTTGGCCTTCCAGAAGGCTAAAAGGTCTCCTTATACTACTACATTTTTGGCATTTTCCGGTGCCTGTCAAATGAATCATTCCTCATGACATTCTGCACCCCCCCCCCCCCAGCTTCCTGCATACCCCTGTAATATATACAGCACATTAACATACAGCAAGGTGCAGGGTCTGGGAGCCACAGGGACAAGTTCTGGCAAACAACGCTTCACACACAGAATTTACACACCGGTAATTGAAGGCATAATTCTATCACTCCATAAGTTACTTCATAAAATTCTCCTCCTCTCTTGTGTCAGTTTATACGCCTGGGATCTATTGGAGAGGCCTCGAGGCAATCTGTCCCAGGAGTGGGATAATTGTACAGTCTTCTTTCAGTTCCACTGATTAGAGGCCTCTGCCAGAGATACTGTGTAATGGGAGGGGGTCCTGCTACTTCTGCGAGGGGACGGGGAGCAATGGAGCTGAGAGGGGCAGAGGGTTGAGTGGGGAGAGAGTGACTGCTGAGGGGTAAGACAAGGGTCTGGGGGAACATCACATACTGTCATCAATGTAGGTCCAACAATGTACAGATGTGGAAAAAAAAGGAATCTAAAATCTTTCAATTCAAGACAAATTCTAGTGTAATAATGTGATGCTCTTATCTTTTAGAATGCTGTATTATTAAACAAATGGTCCTTTTTTTTCACTGTGGGGCATATATATCAAGCTCCGTATGGATCTTGATGCCCCGTGTTTCTGGCGAGCCTGCAGGCTCGCCAGAAACAGCAGTTATGAAGCAGCGGTCACAGAGGGCTAGATTTATCAAGCCCCTGCGGCAGCAAGTTCTCACAAGATCTTGCTCGCCGCGATTTATCAAGCAGCGGTCACCAGACCGCTGCTTCCCTAACATCTTCGCCACATCTATTCTGGCGAAATTCAAACTCCTCGGTCGAGTCTGAAAAAGGAGATTGACAGCTCCTGCCCGCGCGTGATTGGCTGTGCGCGGGCAGGGGGCGGTATTGCACGCAAGCGCAAAATTGCGCTCGTGTGCAATGTTAATTACCTGCGGGTAATTGCGCCCCGCTACAGGCGAGCTGAGGCGTACAGGGGCGCGTATTGCTCGCCGTATTCAGCGAAGTCTGGCGGACCTGATCCGCACTGTCGGATCAGGTCCGCCAGACTTTGTTAACTAGAGGCCTATGTGTTTACCTGCTATAAACTGGCAACAGTTCTGTCAAGGACAGAAGTCAGTAGGCCATTCCTGATTGGCTGCATCTTGACTAGGGCAGCTGGGGGGGTCGACATTAATGTGTTTAACCTTCTTACAGGGGTTAATTGCATAGTGATAAACTATATATTTAGATAAATTAGGTATTTTATTATGACATCAGAATGTCACTTTAACAAACATTTTGTAGACACAATAGATGGCTTATGTATGACAGACAAGCAGCAATAATAATTTAGGGCAGGTTGCCCAGACTTTAAAGGGACAGAACAAGACTTTTATGATTCAGCTAGAGCATGTGATGTAAAAAATAAGACTTTTGTTAATGTGCCGCTTTCTCTTGGTCTCCTTAGCTAAAACCTAGCTCCTATCTACGATAGCATACTGAAGTAAGTTCAGGGGCGTGCATGTGTCTTGAGAACTGTATGTATATAAAAAGTCCAGTATGGGATCCAAAACACACCTCTTCTCAAAACAGCAGCCGGGGTGCCAGTCAAACAAATTATATACAAAGTATTTCCAAGGGACAAGCACTCGCCGTTTTTTTTAAATAAACCATTTAATGGTGAAAATTTTTGGGGTTTCCCCCGTCCTCAAACCACAATAGAATTCTATTGTGGTCTGAGGACGGGGGAGACCCCGAAAACGTTCACCATTAAATGGTTTATTGCTTAAAAAATATGGCGAGTGCTTGTCCCTTGGAAATACTTTATATATATATATATCATTAACACAAACATTATTGCAAACAGTGTTTTTTCATTTCGCACATGCACTAACTGTGCTTAAAGTAAAAAAATAGCGCGGCTGCATTACTGCTGGTATTACAAGTTAAAAGTTAGCGTGTGAGCGAAAGGCTAAGGCGCACTAACTTTAGGACTTCGGGTATCGAGACTGTGCTAACTTCAGCGGCTCATGTCGGACATACTGATGATAAATCGGCCCCATAGGCTGTTACTGAAAATCATTAAAGGGATACGAAACACAAAAATATTATTTTGTGATTCAGACAGAGCATACCATTTTTAAAAAGTTTCCACTTAACTTCTTTTTATTAAATTTGCTTCATTCTCATTATATTCTGAGTTATAGAGATACCTAGGTAGGAATCGTGGGCACTACATGGCAGGAAATAGTGCTGCCAGATAGTGCTCTTGAAGACGGATAACAATCTTGCAACACTGCTGCCATATAGTGCCCCAGAAATGGGCCGGCTCCTAATCATATGTCCCTTCTTTTCAACAAAAGATACCAAGACAACAAAGAAAAATTGATTATAGAAGTAAATTAGAAAGCTGTTAAAAATTTCAAACTTGTAAAATTTGGTAAAAGTGTGCAGTGAAGACCAAGTCGCTGCCTACATATCTGATCAACAGAAGCCTCGTTCTTGAAGGCCCATGTGGAAGCCACAGCCCTAGTGGAATGAGCCGTGATTCTTTCGGGAGGCTGCCGTCCGGCAAGTCTCGTAAGCCAATCTGATGATGCTTTTAATCCAAAAAGGAGAGAGAGGTAGAAGTTGCTTTTTGGACCTCTCTCCTTTTACCTGAATAAACAACAACAGGGAAGATGTTTGTCTAAATCCTTTGTAGCATCTAAATAGAATTTTAGAGCGCGAACAACATCCAAAATTGTGCAACAAGCGTTCCTTCTATTGAAACTGGTTTCGGACACAGAGAAGGTACGATAATCTCCTGGTTAATGTTTTTGTTAGAAACAACTTTTGGAAGAACACCAGGTTTAGTACGTAAAACCACCTTATCTGCATGGAACACCAGATAAGGAGGAGAACACTGCAGAGCAGATAATTCTGAAACTCTTCTAGCAGAAGAAATTGCAACTAAAAACAAAACTTTCCAAGATAATAACTTAATATCAACGGAATGTAAGGGTTCAAACGGAACCCCCTGAAGAACTGAAAGAACTAGATTGAGACTCCAAGGAGGAGTCAAAGGTTTGTAAACAGGTCTTGATTCTAACCAGAGCCTGAACAAAGGCTTGAACATCTGGCACAGCTGCCAGTTTTTTGTGAAGTAACACCGACAAGGCAGAAATCTGTCCCTTCAGGGAACTTGCCGATAATCCTTTTTCCAATCCTTCCTGAAGGAAGGATAGAATCCTAGGAATCTTAACCTTGTCCCAAGGGAATCCTTTAGATTCACACCAACAGATATATTTTTTCCAAATTTTATGGTAAATCTTTCTAGTTACAGGCTTTCTGGCCTGAACAAGAGTATCGATAACAGAATCTGAGAAACCTCGCTTCGATAAAATCAAGCGTTCAATCTCCAAGCAGTCAGCTGGAGTGAAACCAGATTCGGATGTTCGAACGGACCCTGAACAAGAAGGTCTCGTCTCAAAGGTAGCTTCCAAGGTGGAGCCGATGACATATTCACCAGATCTGCATACCAAGTCCTGCGTGGCCACGCAGGAGCTATCAAGATCACCGACGCCCTCTCCTGATTGATCCTGGCTACCAGCCTGGGGATGAGAGGAAACGGCGGGAACACATAAGCTAGTTTGAAGGTCCAAGGTGCTACTAGTGCATCCACTAGAGCCGCCTTGGGATCCCTGGATCTGGACCCGTAGCAAGGAACTTTGAAGTTCTGACGAGAGGCCATCAGATCCATGTCTGGAATGCCCCAAAGTTGAGTGACTTGGGCAAAGATTTCCGGATGGAGTTCCCACTCCCCCGGATGCAATGTCTGACGACTCAGAAAATCCGCTTCCCAATTTTCCACTCCCGGATGTGGATAGCAGACAGGTGGCAGGAGTGAGACTCCGCCCATAGAATAATCTTGGTCACTTCTTCCAACGCTAGGGAACTCCTTGTTCCCCCCCTGATGGTTGATGTACGCAACAGTCGTCTTGTTGTCTGATTGAAACCGTATGAACTTGGTCCTCGCTAGCTGAGGCCAAGCCTTGAGAGCATTGAATATCGCTCTCAGTTCCAGAATATTTATCGGTAGAAGAGATTCTTCCGAGACCAAAGACCTGAGCTTTCAGGGATCCCCAGACCGCGCCCCAGCCCATCAGACTGGCGTCGGTCGTGACATGACCCACTCTGGTCTGTGGAATGTCATCCCTCGTGACAGGTTGTCCAGGGACAGCCACCAACGGAGTGAGTCTCTGGTCCTCTGATTTACTTGTTCTTTGGAGACAAGTCTGTATAGTCCCCATTCCACTGACCTGAGCATGCACAGTTGTAATGGTCTTAGATGAATGCGCGCAAAAGGAAACTATGTCCATTGTCGCTACCATCAACCCGATCACTTCCATGCACTGAGCTACGGAAGGAAGAGGAACGGAATGAAGTATTCGACAAGAGTCCAGAAGCTTTGTCTTTCTGGCCTCTGTTAGAAAAATCCTCATTTCTGAGGAGTCTATAATTGTTCCCAAAGAGGGAACCCTGTTGACGGGGATAGAGAACTCTTTTCCACGTTCACTTTCCAGCCGTGCGATCTGAGAAAGGCCGGACGATGTCCGTGTGAGCCTTTGCTCGAGGGAGGGACGACGCTTGAATCAGAATGTCGTCCAGGTAAGGTACAACTGCAATGCCCCTTGGTCTTAGCACAGCTAGAAGGGACCTAGTACCTTTGTGAAAATCCTTGGAGCAGTGGCTAATCCGAAAGGAAGCGCCACGAACTGGTAATGTTTGTCCAGGAATGCAAACCTTAGGAACCGATGATGTTCCTTGTGGATAGGAATATGTAGATACGATCCCTTTAAATCCACCGTGGTCATGAATTGACCTTCTGGATGAAGGAAGGATAGTTCGAATGGTTTCCATCTTGAAAGAGGGGACCTTGAGAAATTTGTTTAAGATCTTGAGATCTAGGATTGGTCTGAACGTTCCCTCTTTTTTTGGGAACTAATGAACAGATGGTGTAGACCCCATCCCTTGTTCTCTCAATGGAACAGGATGAATCACTCCCATTTTTAACAGGTCTTCTACACAATGTAAAGAACGCCTGTCTTTTTATGTGGTCTGAAGACAACTGAGACCTGTGGAACCTTCCCTTGGGGGAAGTCCCTTGAATTCCAGAAGATAACCTGGGAGGACTATTTCTAGCGCCCAAGGATCCAGAAACATCTCTGCCCAAGCCTGAGCGAAGAGAGAGAGTCTGCCCCCACCAGATCCGGTCCCGGATCGGGGGCCGATATTTCATGCTGTCTTGGTAGCAGTGCAGGTTTCTTTGCCTGCTTTCCCTTGTTCCAGCCTTGCATTGGTCTCCAAGCTGCTTGGCCTGAGAAGTATTACCCTCTTGCTTAGAGGACGTAGCAACCTTGGGCTGGTCCGTTTTTACGAAAGGGACGAAAATTAGGTCTATTTTTGGCCTTGAAAGGCGATCCTGAGGAAGGGCATGGCCCTTACCCCCAGTGATATCAGAGATAATCTCTTTCAAGTCAGGACCAAACAGCGTTTTCCCCTGAAAGGAATGGTTTAGTAGCTTGTTCTGGAAGACGCATCAGCCGACCAAGATTTCAACCAAAGCGCTCTGCGCGCCACAATAGCAAACCCAGAATTCTTAGCCGCTAACTTAGCCAATGCAAAGAGCGCGTCTAGAGTGAAAGAATTAGCCAATTTGAGAGCATTGACTCTGTCCATAATCTCCTCATAAGGAGGAGAGTTCACTTCGAGCACCTTAATCAGTTCATCAAACCAGAATATGCGGCTGTAGTGACAGGGACAATGCATGAAAATGGTTGTAGAAGGTAACCCTGCTGAACAAACATCTTTTTAAGCAACCTTCTAATTTTTTATCCTAGGATCTTTGAAAGCACAACTACTCCTCTATGGGAATAGTGGTGCGTTTGTTTAAAGTAGAACCGCTCCCTCGACCTTGGGGACTGACTTGCCATAGTCCTTTCTGGGGTCGACCATAGGAAAACAATTTTTTAAATATGGGGGAGGGACGAAAGGAATACCGGGCCTTTCCCATTCTTATTAACAATGTCCGCCACCCGCTTGGGTATAGGAAAAGCTTCTGGGAGCCCCGGCACCTCTAGGACTTGTCCATTTTACATAGTTTTCTCTGGGATGACCAAATTTTCACAATCATCCAGAGTGGATATACCTCCTTAAGCATAAATGCCTCGGAGATGTTCCAATTTAAATTTAAAAGTATCACATCAGATTCAGCCTGCTGAGAAATGTTCCCTAAATCAGTAATTTCTCCCTCAGACAAAACCTCCCTGGCTCCCTCAGATTGGGTTAGGGGCCCTTCAGAGATATTAATATCACGCGTCGTCATGCTCTTCATAACTAAAACAGAGCATCCACGCTTACGCTGACAAGGGTTCATTTTGGCTAAAATGTTTTTGACAGAATTATCCATTACAGCCGTTAATTGTTGCATAGTAAGGAGTATTGGCGCGCTAGATGTACTAGGGGCTCCTGAGTGGGCAAGACTCGTGTAGACGAAGGAGGGAATGATGCAGTACCATGCTTACTCCCCTCACTTGAGGAATCATCTTGGGCATCATTGTCATTATCACATAAATACATTTATTTAAATGAATAGGAATTCTGGCTTCCCCACATTCAGAAACACAGTCTATCTGGTAGTTCAGACATGTTAAACAGGCATAAACTTGATAAGAAAGTACAAAAAAACGTTTGAAATAAAACCGTTACTGTCACTTTAAATTTTTTTTTTTTTTTTTTTTTTTTTTTTTTTTTTTTTTTTTTAAAAAATTTTAAACTGAACACACTTTATTACTGCAATTGCGAAAAAACATGAAGGAATTGTTCAAAATTCACCAAACTTTCACCACAGTGTCTTAAAGCCTTGAAAATATTGCACACCAAATTTGGAAGCTTTAACCCTTAAAATAACGGAACCGGAGCCGTTTTAAGCTTTAACCCCTTTACAGTCCCTGGTATCTGCTTTGCTGAGACCCAACCAAACCCAAGGGGAATACGATACCAAATGATGCCTTCAGAAGTCTTTTATAAGTATCAGAGCTCCTCTCACATGCGACTGCATGCCATGCCTCTCAAAAACAAGTGCGCAACACCGGCGCGAAAATGAGACTCTGCCTATGCTTTGGGAAAGCCCCTAAAGAATAAGGTGTCTAAAACAGTGCCTGCCGATATTATTATATCAAAATACCCAGAATAAATGATTCCTCAAGCTAAATAAGTGTTAATATCAATCGATTTAGCCCAAAAAATGTCTACAGTCTAAAAAAGCCCTTGTGAAGCCCTTATTTACAATCGTAATAAACATGGCTTACCGGATCCCATAGGGAAAATGACAGCTTCCAGCATTACATCGTCTTGTTAGAATGTGTCATACCTCAAGCATGCTCTATCTGAATCATGAAAGAAAAAGTTTGGGTTTCCTGTGCCTTTAATTTTGAGTCGTTATTTATTGCATAAATGTTTTGATAAAGTAATTTAACCCCACAGCCTTTATTAATATTTGACTTATTCCATAGGACCTGTGTTTGCGCATCACTAAGTCCTTGTGTAAACTTTAGATAAAAAAACGTGAGACAGACATATGAGGAGGAAACTAAATGCAATAACTAGCATAAAAATATGATGTAATTAAGTTTCTAAAGACGTTTTATTTACACAAAGCTTGTGATAACTTGCAAACAGCACCCTCATCTTACGGAGGAGGAAACGCAGGGATTGTCACACTAGCGGATTCACCAACGAGAAACAAACAATATGTGCGACACAGAGGAAGAGACAATGGGAGAGGACTCGAGAATGTACTTTAAAACATACAAAAGTCTTGTGCACGTGGTGTTTATCTGTCATCATCACCTAAGTATTTAAATAAGCTATTAAGATGGATCAGCGTCACGTTAAACCCCCAGGATCGTTCCAAGTAAACACAGAAAATGTAAACATTAGATTTTCTCAGTTTTAATTTAAAGGAATATAATCAAATGTAAAGAAATGGGAAATAAATGGCATTTTATAAAGAAGTTATTTTTCTTTATTGATGGTTTTGAGTCCATCTGCTAGAAAAGGGCTGAGACGTTTTGCACGGAAATGTACCAGAGCCATTTCTTTCAGTCAAGGGGCCAAATATCAGGGTTTAACTCTCAGGGGAATAACCCCCTGACAAAACAATCACAATCACATAATGATTTTTAGGGGAAAAAAAGGTTTTCCTAATTTCGTATGATTTTCTCCAAATCGTTTCTAAGAGGATTGGATTATACGCCCAACAGAGGAATTTTGACATTCTGGCAAGTCTGATTAGTGGGATATTTTTTTTCTGTAATTGGAAAATGGGTGTAAGATTATCCCCATTTTATTCAAGCTTGGCAGTGATTGGGTTATTGAACTGCTTACATAATGTCACGACAGCGCAACTCTCCGCCATTGTATACATTGAAGTCCTGAGGTTATCTACTGGTCACCCAACTCCTGAAGTGATTGATTGTGTTTATGGAGATTTTGTAAAGTACCAAATCTCAATGGGTCCAAGCCAATGCTGCCAAGGAATAAGTGACATCTAATATGTTACTCAAGGGTGGTTATCAATGAGTCACGTGTTTGTTACAACCAAAACTGTTGTCACCTAGCGCAGAAGGTTAAATCATGTGGGGCAAATAACCTGCTATCGATCAGGATTGTGTAATAATTGCTTAGTTCAGTGTAAGGGTCTTAAAGTATTTTTTCTCTCTGTTCCAAAGGGGTCATTTTAATATGTATTCATTTTTTTAATGTATGTTCTGGTGCTGAAAATAGAAATATTTGTTTTTATTATATTCGTCTAGCACATTAGTTTTCAAGCCAAACAATATATATTTAAAGGGACAGTCTAGGCCAAAATAAACTTTCATGATTCAGATAGAGCATGTAATTTTAAACAATTTTCCAAATTACTTTTATCACCAATTTTGCTTTGTTCACTTGGTATTCTTAGTTGAAGTTTAACCTAGGAGGTTCATATGCTAATTTCTTAGACCTTAAAGGCCACCTCTTTTCAGAATGCATTTTAACAGTTTTTCATCACTAGAGGGTGTTAGTTCACGTATTTCATATAGATAACACTGTGCTCGTGCACGTGAAGTTATCTGGGAGCAGGCACTGATTGGCTAAACTGCAAGTCTGTCAACAGAACTGAAATAAGGGGGCAGTTTGCAGAGGCTTAGATACAAGATAATCACAGAGGTTAAAAGTATATTATTATAACTGTGTTAGTTATGCAAAACTGGGGAATGGGTAATAAAGGGATTATCTATCTTTTAAAACAATAAAAATTCTGGTGTAGACTGTCCCTTTAAGTATTTCTCATTAATATCCACTCTAGAGATGTGTTTTGTTTACTATCTATCTAATTGTTACAGACCTCTCTGTCACCTGACTCTCTAAAAACTAATGAATGCTATTAGTTAAATCTAAAAAAAATAATCTACATGTTATACAAATACATTCATGCACACACACAAACACATAAATACTTACATACATACACAAATACTATATACATACACGCACACACTCACATAAATACACACACATATACACATACACGCACACATATATACACACATATATACACACATACACACACCCATACATATATACATACACGCACACTCACACATAAATACACACATACATATACACATACACGCACACATATATACATACATATACACACAAATAAACACACACATACACACACACATACATATACACGCACACATATATACATACACAAATATTATGGTATGTGTTAAATGTTCTATCATTTACAGGAAAGTGAAGCATTTAAATGTGTGTTGTTTATTTTTCTGTTTGGGTGAAGAAATGTGACATAACAGCTATTTACAATTAAACTAGTTAAGCAGTATAAATTCTCGCTTATCCTCATTGGCTGATAGCTGATAGGTACAACCAGCATTTGTAGTAACATATATTGTTGAATTAGTTTCAACCTACAGATTGGGTAATTTAAGGTTTTACAATACAATGTCAAATTAAAGCTGTTTAAATTAATATTGCAAGTAACATGAACTTATTGCTAGGGTCAAAATGCTGATTGGCTATGGGCAACTACCGCAGATTTATTGGTAGACAGGGACACCCCTCACAAGGAAAATGACACACGTATTTTTTACAGCTTGTGAAAATTCATTACAAATAATAATGCATTTGAATAGGCCTTTTTAAAAATGCAACTATAAGAATCAAGGAGCACAATTTGTACTAGATACTAATCACATTCTGCTACATACTATATATGTGAAGCCTCTATCATAATACAGATGCTCTATTCATTATGTCACCCAACAAAGTGCTGATAAAGATCTCTATAAACAAACTTGAGATGGTCACCATATGGTCACACTCCCCTCTCTCAGTGACAATTATGTATGAAAGGGAGATGAAGGACGGGGATGATGGCTGAGTGAGTGTAAGCTCAGCACACAACGCACATTATATGAATATGGATTCAACCTAAATCGGGGATAGATTATGGCATTAAGAACAAGTACCAAACAAGTATTAAATCTGAGATTAAGAAAGATAAACAGATCTCAAGCTAAGAAAATTCAAAATTCTTTGAAGGACCTCACAATACTGACAAGTCTTTGTAGATAACCTCACCAGAGAGCTTTAAATCATTGGGCCCTTAATCACAAAAAAATCTTATACTAATTATACGCAGAACCTTCCCAAATATTACTGGCTTTGTATGCTCATATCAGCAAGTAGTTAGCATGCAAACCATCACAGAAAACAAAAAAAGTTATAAAGAGGGGAAATGTTTCCAAACATGGCTCTTTATTGCAAGACCTGAGCAGCAGATAAGACAATTGTGCGGTGACGGAAACAGGGTCAGACACAATTGTCTTGTCTAGAACTGGTACACACAGAACCAAAACAGCAATCGGAGAGAGAAAAAGACACCACACGTATTAGTGATGTATTCATAGCCACCGTTAGTGTGTCCAGCCAGTAAAACACTGCCTGCCACAGTAATGATCACGCCACGTCAGTTATTTTCTGCTTGATTGAAATCGGATTGGCTGCTAACGGCCAGCTCATCGCCAATAGGAATTTCCTTGAAAGCTCCATGCAGAAAGGTTAAAGCAGGGTGTGCATTTGTCAACTGGCGAGCTAACAGGGGCGAACATGAATCAGGAGGACATTCCAAAAGCTAGGATTTGGTGAAGTCACGTTTATTTAAGGGACAATTAACTCAGAAATAAAATGCACATGGATGTATTTCAGTTTTAAATTTAAACATTTTTGCAATACATAGAAAAAAATATATAAATGTTTTTACTAAAAGTTATTTTACTGTGCATGGAGCATACCTAGATATGCTTCTTGCATCAGCATTCAAACACTGGGCATGTTTAGAAAGCATAAATTGCTTCATCGCTGACAAACACGTGCCATTGTTACTTCTCTGGTTATATTAATATGCCCCATGCACAGTAAAGGAGTCAGCGCTGCGGAATCTGTTGGCGCTCTACAAATACCTGATGATAATAATAATAATAATAATAATAATAACTTGTACTAGAAGCATTTCTGCTAATACATGCGCAAAGGAAAAATGCTTCTTTTTAAAAAGGAAATGCACTCAATTTTGAGCTTGATGTCCTACTAAACGGACATTAAAGGGACATGAAACCCAAATATTTTCTTTTGTGATTCAGACAGAGCAAACCACTGTAAAATAAGTTTCCAATTTGCTTCTAAATTTGTTTATTCTGTTGATGAGATACCTAGGTAGGAATCTGGATCACTATAAGGCAGGAACTAGTGCTCTCGCAAATGGATAACATTCTTGAGAAACTGCTGCTATATAGTGCTCCAGAATTGGGCCTGCTTCTAAGCTTACGTCCCTGCTTTTTCAACAAAAGATACCAACAAAATATAGACATAAAATAGAAAGTATTTCCAAATGGCACGCTCTATCGGAATCATGAAAAATTTCGGGTTTCATATCCCTTTATTGCTTTTGCGTAAAAATGGTGCTTTGTCCCTTGCAAATTAGAGACCAAATAGCAAAATCTACAGATTAGGTTTTCCCAAAAATGTTGCAAATTGCCTAAATCAGCTACTGATTTGCCGCAGTTTGAGGAAAACCTAGTTTGTAGATTTTGCTTTTTGAGCCTTCTAAGAAGTGTACGACAAACACACAACATCAAACTAACACGTATGAATGTAGTAATAATAAAAAACATGAGCCTGTTTTTAGTCTCAGTATTTGGTCTACACAGATCTGCTCCTTTTTAATTGACTATAACATCCACATCACTGAGGTGACACCCAGAAGACCTTGGTGACAGTTTCGTCTACTGGCTTCACGGCTCTTGCCGACACCTAATCTTGCTAATCCGATTTAAGAACGGTTCATGGTAAACAACAGGTTTACTCCTTGACAAAGTCAGTTGCTTAAAGTATACAGTCACTTGACACATGTTGGCCAAATGCCTTTTTGGCTCAGTTCCCCACAAAGTACACAATGACACATCTAACAAACACAAGACACATAATGTTAGCTCCTAGCAGTCTTAGCCAAGGTAATACCATCCCGTCACATCCCACCACAGCCCGAGGGTGAAATACAATCCTATCCAAAAAGGCCAATCGACTTACTCAAAAAAAATTGAGTTTCTAACGTCAGAATAACAAGAGAAACAAACATGGCCGCATGTCGAGCCCTGAACAATAGCTGCATTCTAATGTATGTTACTGCTAACAATGTGCTATTGTGCTCTGTGCCCACTACACGCTGGTGCTGGAAGTGCTAACACTAACAGGTCAAGTATTGACAGCAGTGAAGTAGAGACATGACTCCCTACTCTACAAGTTATAGAAAATGTACTCTTACCCCTGAAGCATGCTCCTAAACTCACACACAATGTATTGTGCCCTAACATAATTAGAGGCTTATCCTGTGGCAAACTAACATGTAGTGGGGAGAGATTATTAAAATGCCACAGTGTATGGCAATGGCAATAACCAATACGATGCAGATTTGTGCAGACAGGGAGGGATTAGAATCAGACAGTGTGAAGATCATTGGCACTAACCAATAGGATGCTGAATAGTGCAGAGAAGGAGGGGTTAGAATCAGACAGTGTGAAGATCATTGGCACTAACCAATAGGATGCTGAATAGTGCAGAGAAGGAGGGGTTAGAATCAGACAGTGCAAAGATCATTGGCACTAATAGGATGCAGAATAGTGCAGACAGGGAGTGATGTGAATCAGACAGTGTGAAGATCATTGGCACAAACCAATAGGATGCAGAATAGTGCAGACAGGGAGTAATGTGAATCAGACAGTGTGAAGATCATTGGCACAAACCAATAGGATGCAGAATAGTGCAGACAGGGAGGGATATGAATCAGACAGTGTGAAGATCATTGGCACAAACCAATAGGATGCAGAATATTGCAGACAGGGAGGGATGTGAATCAGACAGTGTGAAGATCATTGGCACTAGCCAATAGGATGCAGAATAGTGCAGACAGGGAGGGATTAGAATCAGACAGTGTGAAGATCATTGGCACTAACCAATAGGATGCAGAATAGTGCAGACAGAAAGGGATTAGAATCAGACAGTGTGAAGATCATTGGCACAAACCAATAGGATGCAGAATAGTGCAGACAGGGAGGGATATGAATCAGACAGTGTGAAGATCATCGGCACAAACCAATAGGATGCAGAATATTGCAGACAGGGAGGGATGTGAATCAGACAGTGTGAAGATCATTGGCACAAACCAATAGGATGCTGAATAGTGCAGACAGGGAGTGATGTGAATCAGACAGTGTGAAGATCATTGGCACTAGCCAATAGGATGCAGAATAGTGCAGACAGGGAGGGATGTGAATCAGACAGTGTGAAGATCATTGGCACTAGCCAATAGGATGCAGAATAGTGCAGACAGGGAGGGATTAGAATCAGACAGTGTGAAGATCATTGGCACAAACCAATAGGATGCAGAATAGTGCAGACAGGGAGGGATATGAATCAGACAGTGTGAAGATCATCGGCACAAACCAATAGGATGCAGAATATTGCAGACAGGGAGGGATGTGAATCAGACAGTGTGAAGATCATTGGCACAAACCAATAGGATGCAGAATAGTGCAGACAGGGAGTGATGTGAATCAGACAGTGTGAAGATCATTGGCACAAACCAATAGGATGCAGAATAGTGCAGACAGGGAGTGATGTGAATCAGACAGTGTGAAGATCATTGGCACAAACCAATAGGATGCAGAATAGTGCAGACAGGGAGTGATGTGAATCAGACAGTGTGAAGATCATTGGCACAAACCAATAGGATGCAGAATAGTGCAGACAGGGAGTGATGTGAATCAGACAGTGTGAAGATCATTGGCACAAACCAATAGGATGCAGAATAGTGCAGACAGGGAGGGATATGAATCAGACAGTGTGAAGATCATCGGCACAAACCAATAGGATGCAGAATATTGCAGACAGGGAGGGATATGAATCAGACAGTGTGAAGATCATTGGCACAAACCAATAGGATGCAGAATAGTGCAGACAGGGAGTGATGTGAATCAGACAGTGTGAAGATCATTGGCACAAACCAATAGGATGCAGAATAGTGCAGACAGGGAGTGATGTGAATCAGACAGTGTGAAGATCATTGGCACAAACCAATAGGATGCAGAATAGTGCAGACAGGGAGGGATATGAATCAGACAGTGTGAAGATCATTGGCACAAACCAATAGGATGCAGAATATTGCAGACAGGGAGGGATGTGAATCAGACAGTGTGAAGATCATTGGCACTAGCCAATAGGATGCAGAATAGTGCAGACAGGGAGGGATTAGAATCAGACAGTGTGAAGATCATTGGCACTAACCAATAGGATGCAGAATAGTGCAGACAGAAAGGGATTAGAATCAGATAGTGTTAAGATCATTGGCACTTACCAGTAGGATGCAGAATAGTGCAGACAGGGAGGGATTAGAATCAGACAGTGCGAAGATCATTGGCACTAACCAATAGGATGCAGAATAGTGCAGACAGGGAGGGATTAGAATCAGACAGTGTGAATATATTTTGGCACTAACCAATAGGATGCAGAATATTGCAGACATGGAGGGATTAGAATCAGACAGTGTGAAGATCATTGGCATTAACCAATAGGATGCAGAATAGTGCAGAGAGGGAGGGATTAGAATCAGACAGTGTGAAGATCATTGGCACTAACCAATAGGATGCAAAATAGTGCAGACAGGGAGGGATTAGAATAAGACAGTGTGAAGATCATTGGCACTAACCAATAGGATGCAGAATTGTGCATGTGGTTATTAATTAGTTTAATGGATTTCTAATTTTTACTAAATATACTTATATACATATATACTAAATATACTTATATACATATATATTTACTAATTTAGTTCTAAATCTATGGTAAAACCACTAAACCAATACAAGTAAGTTGTGTAATAAACACTAAACAATGGTCTCCATTGTTTCCAAAGAATTTATTATATATGTTAATAATAAGATAAATATTTACATATATATATATATATATATATATATATATATATATATATATATATATAAACATCTATTTTACAGTAGAACAGTCCAAATAATGAATACATGGCAACTCTACCACAACCCCAATTTGTGCAACACTGCTAAAATAATCACAGAATTTTATCCCAAAGGAATATACTTAGCCAAATTTTCCATTGTGTCCAACATCAGCCATCCTTTCAGGAACAGGATAAGAAGAGAGATATAGGTTTTGGTGATCCAGTTTTTATACCCCAATTCAATAGGGAGTGGTTTATCAAATGCCATTCAAAGGCTATTGGGAGTGTACTTCTTAGACAGAGACTAGGCTAAAGAATTAATAATACGAATTAACTACTTGAATATTCAATTTTAAAACCAGCTATGTGAATTGCCAGGGATAAAATCTGTGAGCTATATTTTAATAACAGCTAGATTAATATTCCAGTGATAAAATGTCACTACAGTGCAGACAGGGGCCTCTAGTTATGAAGCCGTCTACTTACCTACATTCGCCAGCCCAATACACTCGCCTAAGCTCGACTACCATCGCGGACCTGAATACGTTCGCCAAAGTTATCAAAAAAGCTGTCAAGAAGCCGCGCACCAAGTACGGAGCGATGAGCAGCGGACTGTTGTTAACTGACATTCATCGATCTCGCTGCTCATTGGCTTCTTCGCAGCTTTCTTGATAGCCTGTCACTAAGCACCCACACTAAACTACACTGTTTTACTCCCTAAACCGCCGCTCCCGGAGCCCCCCGCACCTAAATAAAGTTATTACCCCCTAAAACGCCGCTCCTGGACCCCGCCGCAACTATAATAAATGTATTAACACCTAAACCGCCGCTCCCGGACCCCGCCACCACCTACATTATACCTATTAACCCCTATCCTGCCCCCCACTACACCGCCGCCACCTATATTCAAGTTATTAACCCCTATCCTGCGGATCCCGGACCCCGCCACAACTAAATTGTTTAACCCCTAAACCGCCACTCCCGGACCCCGCCGCAACTAAATAAAATGGTTAACCCCTAAACCGCCGATCCCGGACCCCGCCGCCACCTATATTAAACTTATTAACTCCTATCCTGACCCCCTATACCGTCGCCACCTATATAAAACTTATTAACCCCTAAACCTAAGTCTAACACTAACACTAACACCCCCCTAACTTTAATATTATTTTAATAAATCTAAATAAAACTAACTATTATTAACTAAATTATTCCTATTTAAAACTAAATACCTATAAAATAAACCCTAAGATAGCTACAATATAACTAATAATTATATTGTAGCTATTTTAGGATTTATTTTTATTTTACAGGCAACTTTGTATTTATTTTAACTAGGTACAATAGTTATTAAATAGTTAGTAACTATTTAATAACTACCTAGCTATCATTAAATTAATTAAATAAATTAACTACAATGACCTAACATTAAATTAAATTAAATAAACTAAACTATAGTACAAAAAAACAAACACTAAATTACAGAAAATAAAAAAGAATTACAATAAGTTTAAACTAATTACACCTAATCTAAGCCCCCTAATAAAATAATAAAGCCCCCAAAATAAAAAAAATGCCCTACCCTATTCTAAATTACAAAGTAACCAGCTCTTTTACCAGCCCTTAAAAGGGTTTTTTTGTGGGGCATTGCCCCAAAGTAATCAGTTCTTTTACTTTTTAATTTAGAATAGGGTAGGGTATTTTTTTATTTTGGGAGGCTTTATTATTTTATTAGGGGGCTTAGATTAGGTATAATTAGTTTAAACTTCTTGTAATTCTTTTTTATTTTCTGTAATTTAGTGTTTGTTTGTTTGTTTTTTGTACTATAGTTTAGTTTATTTAATTTAATTTTAGGTAATTGTCGCTAATTTATTTAATTAATTTAATGATAGTGTAGTGTTAGGTTTAATTGTAATTTAGGTTAGGATTTATTTTACAGGTAATTTTGTAAGTATTTTAGTTAGGTAGTTATTAAATAGTTACTAACTATTTAATAACTATTGTACCTAGTTAAAATAAATACAAAAGTTGCCTGTAAAAAAAAATAAATCCTAAAATAGCTACAATATAATTATTAGTTATATTGTAGCTATCTTAGGGTTTATTTTACAGGTAAGTATTTAGTTTTAAATAGGATTAATTTAGTTAATACGAGTAATATTATTTAGATTTATTAAAATAATATTTAAGTTAGGGGGGTTAGGAATAGTGTTAGACTTAGGTTTAGGGGTTAATAATTTTAATACAGGTGGCGGCGGTATAGGGGCAGCATAGGGGTTAAAAACTTTAATATAGGTGGCAGGGGTATAGGGGGGCAGGATAGGGGTTAATAAGTTTAATATTTGTGGCGGCGGGGTTCGGGAGCGGCGGTTTAGGGGTTAAACAATTTATTTAGTTGCGGCGGGGTCCGGGATCCGCAGGATAGGGGTTAATAAGTTTATGTAGGTGGCGGCCGTATAGGGGGAGGCAGATTAGGGGTTAATATGTATAATGTAGGTGGCGGCGGGGTCCGGGAGCGGCGGTTTAGGGGTTAACATGTTTATTATAGTTGCGGCGGGGTCTGGGAGCGGCGGTTTAGGGGTTAATAAGTATAAAGTAGGTGGCGGCGGTGTAGGGGAGGCAGATTAGGGGTGTTTAGACTTGGGGTACATGTTAGGGTGTTAGGTGCAGACATCTCCCATAGGAATCAATGGGATATCGGGCAGCAGCGAACTTGTGTTCGGAACATCTGTAGTGGCGTAACCATCGATCCGTGTCGGACTGAGTCGGAGGATC
>NC_069506.1:23071994-23121994 GCF_027579735.1 Bombina bombina | reverse complement strand
GTAAACCACCTGTTTTATCAAAGAGGGGAAATTGATACTACCTGTCCTGATACTAACAAAGGGACATGAGCTACTGAACACTGTCTGTTCCAACCCAAAGTGAATTGCAAAAGGTACTGAACTGTTACTGTTCTGACACCAGGTAGAGATACTGAACTGTGCCTGTTGTGACACCAGTTAGAGATATCGAATTGTGCCCGTTCTGACACCAGCTAGAGTAACTGAACTATGCCCATTGTGACAGCAGTTAGAGCTACTGAATACTGTCTGTTCCAACCCAAACTGAAGGGCGGAGGTACTGAACTGTTACTGTTCTGACACCAGGTAGAGATACTGAACTGTGCCTGTTGTGACACCAGTTAGAAATAACGAACTGTGCCCGTTCTGACACCAGCTAGAGTTACTGAACTGTGCCCATTGTGACAGCAGTTAGAGATACTGAATTGTGCCCATTGTGACAGTAGTTAGAGATACAGAATTGTGCCCATTGTGACACCATTTAGAGGTACTGAATTGTGCATGTTGTTACAGCAGTTAGAGATACTGAATTGTGCCCATTGTGACACCAGTTAGAGGTACTGAATTGTGCCCATTGTGACACCAGTTAGAGGTACTGAATTGTGCATGTTGTGACACCAGTTAGAGGTACTGAATTGTGCATGTTGTGACACCAGTTAGAGGTACTGAATTGTGCCCATTGTGACACCAGTTAGAGATACTGAATTGTGCATGTTGTGACACCAGTTAGAGGTACTGAATTGTGCCCATTGTGACACCAGTTAGAGATACTGAATTGTGCCCATTGTGACACCAGTTAGAGGTACTGAATTGTGCCCGTTGTGACACCAGTTAGAGGTACTGAATGTGCCCGTTGTGACACCAGTTAGAGGTACTGAATTGTGCATGTTGTGACACCAGTTAGAGGTACTGAATTGTGCCCGTTGTGACACCAGTTAGAGGTACTGAATTGTGCCCGTCGTGACACCAGTTAGAGGTACTGAATTGTGCCCGTTGTGACACCAGTTAGAGATACTGAATTGTGCCCATTGTGACACCAGTTAGAGGTACTGAACTGTGGCACATACTGATTTGTGCCCATTGTGACACTAGTTAGAGAAGTACTGAACTGTGCCCGTTCTGACACCAGCTGGAGTTATGTAACTGTGCCCGTTGTGACACCAGTTAGAGGTACTGAACAGTGCCTGTTGTGACACCAGTTAGAGATACTGTATTGTACCAGTTCTGACACCAGCTAGAGTTACTAAACTGTTCCTGTCGTGACACCAGTAAGAGATACTGAACTGTGCCCATTGTGACACCAGTTAGAGATACTGAACTGTGCCCATTGTTACACAAGTTAGAGATACTGAACTGTGCCCATTGTGACACCAGTTAGAGATACTGAACTGTGCCCATTGTTACACAAGTTAGAGATACTGAACTGTGCCCATTGTGACACTAGTTAGAGAGGTACTGAACATTGGCCACTCTGACATCAGTATAACAAGAGGTGCTGACCACAGACACAAATAAGACAAAAAAGGAAATTTATTCTTACCTGATAAATTTGTTTCTTTTACGATACGATGAGTCCACGGATTTCATCCTTACTTGTGGGATATCGCCTCCTGGTCAGCAGGAGGCAAAGAGCACCACAGCAGAGCTGTATATATAGCTCCTCCCTTCCCTCCCACTCCAGTCATTCGACCGGTTAGGAAGAGAAAGCAAAAGCCAAGGTGCAGAGGTGACTGAAGTTTAACAAAATTAAAGACCTGTCTTAGAAAAAACAGGGTGGGCCGTGGACTCATCGTATCGTAAAAGAAACAAATTTATCATGTAAGAATAAATTTCCTTTTCTTTTACAAGATACGATAAGTCCACGGATTTCATCCTTACTTGTGGGATACAATACCAAAGCTATAGTACACGGATGAAACGGGAGGGACAAGACAGGGAACCTAAACGGAAGGCACCACTGCTTGAAGAACTTTCAAGCACAAACCACGTCCAAATTAAGTAACAGGCGCTCCTTCTTAGAAGAAGGATTAGGACACAAGGAAGGAACAACAATTTCATGATTAATATTTTTATTTGAAACAACCTTAGGAAGAAAACCAGGGCCTAGATTTGGAGTTCGGCGGTAAAAGGGCTGTTAACGCTCCGCGGGCTTTTTTCTGGCCGCACCATAAATTTAACTCTGGTATCGAGAGTTCAAACAAATGCTGCGTTAGGCTCTAAAAAAGGAGCGTAGAGCATTTTTACCGCAAATGCAACTCTCGATACCAGAGTTGCTTACAGACGCGGCCGGCATCAAAAACGTGCTCGTGCACGATTCCCCCATAGGAAACAATGGGGCTGTTTGAGCTGAAAAAAAACCTAACACCTGCAAAAAAGCAGCGTTCAGCTCCTAACGCAGCCCCATTGTTTCCTATGGGGAAACACTTCCTACGTCTACACCTAACACTCTAACATGTACCCCGAGTCTAAACACCCCTAGCCTTACACTTATTAACCCCTAATCTGCCGCCCCCGCTATCGCTGACCCCTGCATTACACTTTTAACCCCTAATCTGCCGCTCCGTAAACCGCCGCAACCTACGTTATCCCTATGTACCCCTAATCTGCTGCCCTAACATCGCCGACCCCTATATTATATTTATTAACCCCTAATCTGCCCCCCACAACGTCGCCGACACCTGCCTACACTTATTAACCCCTAATCTGCCGAGCGGACCTGAGCGCTACTATAATAAAGTTATTAGCCCCTAATCCGCCTCACTAACCCTATCATAAATAGTATTAACCCCTAATCTGCCCTCCCTAACATCGCCGACACCTAACTTCAATTATTAACCCCTAATCTTCCGATCGGAGCTCACCGCTATTCTAATAAATGTATTAACCCCTAAAGCTAAGTCTAACCCTAACACTAACACCCCCCTAACTTAAATATAATTTTAATCTAACGAAATAAATTAACTCTTATTAAATAAATTAATCCTATTTAAAGCTAAATACTTACCTGTAAAATAAACCCTAATATAGCTACAATATAAATTATAATTATATTATAGCTATTTTAGGATTAATATTTATTTTACAGGCAACTTGGTATTTATTTTAACTAGGTACAATAGCTATTAAATAGTTAAGAACTATTTAATAGTTACCTAGTTAAAATAATAACAAATTTACCTGTAAAATAAATCCTAACCTAAGATATAATTAAACCTAACACTACCCTATCAATAAAATAATTAAATAAACTACCTACAATTACCTACAATTAACCTAACACTACACTATCAATAAATTAAATAAACACAATTGCAACAAATAAATACAATTAAATAAACTAGCTAAAGTACAAAAAATAAAAAAGAACTAAGTTACAGAAAATAAAAAAATATTTACAAACATAAGAAAAATATTACAACAATTTTAAACTAATTACACCTACTCTAAGCCCCCTAATAAAATAACAAAGCCCCCCAAAATAATAAATTCCCTACCCTATTCTAAATTAAAAAAGTTACAAGCTCTTTTACCTTACCAGCCCTGAACAGGGCCCTTTGCGGGGCATGCCCCAAGAAGTTCAGCTCTTTTGCCTGTAAAAAAAAACATACAATACCCCCCCCCCAACATTACAACCCACCACCCACATACCCCTAATCTAACCCAAACCCCCCTTAAATAAACCAAACACTAATCCCCTGAAGATCTTCCTACCTTGTCTTCACCATCCAGGTATCACCGATCGGTCCTGGCTCCGATATCTTCATCCAACCCAAGCGGGGGCTAGACATCCACTGAAGAAGTCCAGAAGAGGGTCCAAAGTCTTCCTCCTATCCGGCAAGAAGAGGACATCCGGACCGGCAAACATCTTCTCCAAGCGGCATCTTCGATCTTCTTCCATCCGGAGCGAAGCGGCAGGATCCTGAAGACCCCCAGCGCGGAACATCCATCCGGACCGACGACTGAACGACGAATGACGGTTCCTTTAAATGACGTCATCCAAGATGGCGTCCCTCGAATTCCGATTGGCTGATAGGATTCTATCAGCCAATCGGAATTAAGGTAGGAATTTTCTGATTGGCTGATGGAATCAGCCAATCAGAATCTAGTTCAATCCGATTGGCTGATCCAATCAGCCAATCAGATTGAGCTCGCATTCTATTGGCTGTTCCGATCAGCCAATAGAATGCGAGCTCAATCTGATTGGCTGATTGGATCAGCCAATCGGATTGAACTTGATTCTGATTGGCTGATTCCATCAGCCAATCAGAAAATTCCTACCTTAATTCCGATTGGCTGATAGAATCCTATCAGCCAATCGGAATTCGAGGAACGCCATCTTGGATGACGTCATTTAAAGGAACCGTCATTCGTCGTTCAGTCGTCGGTCCGGATGGATGTTCCGCGCTGGGGGTCTTCAGGATCCTGCCGCTTCGCTCCGGATGGAAGAAGATCGAAGATGCCGCTTGGAGAAGATGTTTGCCGGTCCGGATGTCCTCTTCTTGCCGGATAGGAGGAAGACTTTGGACCCTCTTCTGGACTTCTTCAGTGGATGTCTAGCCCCCGCTTGGGTTGGATGAAGATATCGGAGCCAGGACCGATCGGTGATACCTGGATGGTGAAGACAAGGTAGGAAGATCTTCAGGGGATTAGTGTTAGGTTTATTTAAGGGGGGTTTGGGTTAGATTAGGGGTATGTGGGTGGTGGGTTGTAATGTTGGGGGGGGGGTATTGTATGTTTTTTTTTACAGGCAAAAGAGCTGAACTTCTTGGGGCATGCCCCGCAAAGGGCCCTGTTCAGGGCTGGTAAGGTAAAAGAGCTTGTAACGTTTTTAATTTAGAATAGGGTAGGGAATTTATTATTTTGGGGGGCTTTGTTATTTTATTAGGGGGCTTAGAGTAGGTGTAATTAGTTTAAAATTGTTGTAATATTTTTCTTATGTTTGTAAATATTTTTTTATTTTCTGTAACTTAGTTCTTTTTTATTTTTTGTACTTTAGCTAGTTTATTTAATTGTATTTATTTGTAGCAATTGTGTTTATTTAATTTATTGATAGTGTAGTGTTAGGTTAATTGTAGGTAATTGTAGGTAGTTTATTTAATTATTTTATTGATAGGGTAGTGTTAGGTTTAATTATATCTTAGGTTAGGATTTATTTTACAGGTAAATTTGTTATTATTTTAACTAGGTAACTATTAAATAGTTCTTAACTATTTAATAGCTATTGTACCTAGTTAAAATAAATACCAAGTTGCCTGTAAAATAAATATTAATCCTAAAATAGCTATAATATAATTATAATTTATATTGTAGCTATATTAGGGTTTATTTTACAGGTAAGTATTTAGCTTTAAATAGGATTAATTTATTTAATAAGAGTTAATTTATTTCGTTAGATGTAAATTATATTTAAGTTAGGGGGGTGTTAGTGTTAGGGTTAGACTTAGCTTTAGGGGTTAATACATTTATTAGAATAGCGGTGAGCTCCGATCGGAAGATTAGGGGTTAATAATTGAAGTTAGGTGTCGGCGATGTTAGGGAGGGCAGATTAGGGGGTTAATACTATTTATGATAGGGTTAGTGAGGCGGATTAGGGGCTAATAACTTTATTATAGTAGCGCTCAGGTCCGCTCGGCAGATTAGGAGTTAATAAGTGTAGGTAGGTGTCGGCGACGTTGAGGGGGGCAGATTAGGGGTTAATAAATATAATATAGGGGTCGGCGGTGTTAGGGGCAGCAGATTAGGGGTACATAGGGATAACGTAGGTGGCGGCGCTTTGCGGTCGGAAGATTAGGGGTTAATTATTGTAAGTAGCTGGCGGCGATGTTGTGGGGGGCAGATTAGGGGTTAATAAATGTAATATAGGGGTCGGCGGGGTTAGGGGCAGCAGATTAGGGGTACATAAGTATAACGTAGGTGGCGGTCGGCAGATTAGGGGTTAAAATTTTTAATCGAGTGGCGGCGATGTGGGGGGAGCTCGGTTTAGGGGTACATAGGTAGTTTATGGGTGTTAGTGTACTTTAGGGTACAGTAGTTAAGAGCTTTATAAACCGGCGTTAGCCAGAAAGCTCTTAACTCCTGCTATTTTCAGGCGGCTGGAATTTTGTCGTTAGAGCTCTAACGCTCACTGCAGAAACGACTCTAAATACCGGCGTTAGGAAGATCCCATTGAAAAGATAGGATACGCAAATGGCGTAGGGGGATCTGCGGTATGGAAAAGTCGCGGCTGTAAAGTGAGCGTTAGACCCTTTAATCACTGACTCCAAATACCGGCGGTAGCCTAAAAACAGCGTTAGGAGCCTCTAACGCTGGTTTTGACGGCTACCGCCGAACTCTAAATCTAGGCCCAGGTTTGGTACGTAACACCACCTTATCAGAATGAAAAATAAGATAAGGAGAATCATATTGTAAAGCCGAAAGCTCAGAAACTCTGCGAGCAGAAGAAATAGCAACCAAAAATAAAACTTTCCAAGATAACAACTTAATATCTATGGAATGCATAGGTTCAAACGGAACCCCTTGAAGAACTGTAAGAACTAAATTCAAACTCCAAGGAGGAGCAATAGGTCGAAACACAGGCCTGATTCTAGTCAGAGCCTGACAAAAAGATTGAACATCTGCCAGACGCTTGTGTAACAAAATAGATAAAGCAGAAATCTGTCCCTTTAAGGAACTTGCTGATAACCCTTTCTCCAAACCGTCTTGGAGAAAAGATAAAATCCTGGGAATCCTAACCCTACTCCACGAGTAGCCCTTGGATTCGCACCAATAAAGATATTTACGCCATATCTTATGGTAAATTTTTCTAGTAACAGGCTTATGTGCCTGAATCAAGGTATCTATGACCGAATCAGAAAACCCTTGCTTAGATAAAATTAAGCGTTCAATCTCCAAGCAGTTAGCTGCAGAGAAACTAGATTCGGATGATAGAAGGGTCCCTGAATGAGAAGGTCTTTCCTCAACGGAAGTTTCCAAGGTGGCTGAGATGACATGTCCACCAGATCGGCATACCAAGTCCTGCGAGGCTACGCAGGAGCGATGAGTATCACCGAAGCCCATCTCCTGTTTGACTCAAGCAATCACCCAGGGAAGGAGAGCAAATGGAGGGAACACATAAGCTAGGCTGAAAGACCAAGGTACTGCCAACGCATCTATCAGCTCGGCCTGGGGATCCCTGGACCTGGACCCGTATCTCGGAAGCTTGGCATTCTGACAAGACGCCATAAGATCCAACTCTGGCCTGTCCCATCTGAGAATCAGGTTGGCAAACACCTCCAGATGAAGTTCTCATTCTCCCGGATGAAATGTCTGTCTGCTCAGAAAATCCGCTTCCCAGTTTTCCACACCTGGGATGTGGATCGCCGACAGATAACGAGTGAGCCTCCGCCCACTGAATTATCTTGGCTACTTCTGTCATCGCTAAGGAACTCCTTGTTCCTCCCTGATGATTGATGTAAGCTACAGTCGTAATGTTGTCCGACTGGAATCTGATGAATTTGTCCGAAGCCAACTGAGGCCAAGCCTGAAGCGCATTGAATATTGCTCTCAACTCTAGGATATTGATGGGAAGTAGAGACTCCGCTCGAGTCCATACACCCTGAGCCCTCAGGGAGTTCCAGACTGCTCCCCATCCTATCAGGCTGGCATCCGTTGTCACTATCACCCATGAGGGTCTGCGAAAGCATGTTCCCTGGGATAGATGATCCAGCGACAACCACCATAGAAGAGAGTCCCTTGTCTCCTGATCTAGATGTATTTAAGGAGATAAATTTGTATAATCTCCATTCCACTGACTGAGCATGCTCAGTTGCAGAGGTCTGAGATGAAAATGAGCAAACGGAATGATGTCCATTGCCGCTACCATCAATCCGATCACCTCCATGCACTGAGCCACTGATGGCCGAGGATTGGTCTGAAGGGCTCGGAATGTATGCAGAATCTTTAACTTTCTGACCTCCGTCAAAAAGATCTTCATGGATCGAGAGTCGATTAGAGTACCCAGAAAAAGAACCCTTGTCTGAGGGACTAGTGAACTCTTTCCCAGATTCACCTTCCACCCATGAGTCCTCAGGAAGGATAGAACAATGTCGGTATGAGACTTTGCTAGCTGATAAGACGACGCCTGGATCAGAATATCGTCCAGATAAGGCGCCACTGCAATGCCCCGCAGTCTTAGAACCGCCAGCAGAGACCCCAGAACCTTTGTGAAAATTCTGGGTGCCGTGGCCAGACCGAAAGGAAGAGCCACAAACTGAAAATGTTTGTCCAGGAAAGCAAACCTCAGGAACTTGTGATGATCTCTGTGGATAGGAACATGAAGATATGCATCCTTTAAATCCACGGTAGTCATAAATTGACCCTCCTGATCAATGGAAGAATGGTACGAATAGTTTCCATTTTGAATGATGGAACTCTGAGAAACTTGTTTAGACTTTTGAGGTCTAAAATAGTTTGGAACGTTCCTTCTTTTTTGGGGCCTACAAAGAGATTCAAATAAAACCCCTGTCCCTGCTCTTGTGTTGGAATGGGACATATTACTTCCATGGTAGAAAGGTCTCCTACACAACGTAAGAACGCCTCTCTTTTTATTTGGTCTGCAGATAATCGAGAAAGAAGAAACCTTCCTCTGGGGGAAGAGTTTCTGAACTCCAACTGAAAACCCTGAGATACAATTTTTAGTGTCAAAAAAAGAGAAAAATGGTTCAACGCAACAGAACAAACTATTTACTGCTTTAACTTAAAGTCCAGATATAAAAAAGACATATATATTCTTTTTATGATCCCAGTGGTAATCAAAAATGCAATTGCAATATTATGCCTCCCTCTCTCATGGAAAAAGTAAAGACTAAAGGTAAGCGTTATATTTTGTATATTTATCTTTCTTCTGTGATACGCTATTCATTAACTAAGTCACTATGCTCAGCATATCCCCAATTCACAACTTATGACCCAGCGTGGCCAAATCAGCAAAACAGCATTCAAGGAAGGCCCCACATATATATATATATATATATATATATATATATGACAAAGTCAGGTAATCCGTGTTCAATTTTAGTTGCCCATGTACACTATGCGTACCTCCGCTCCCTCCGTGCCCCAGTACCTCTGACCTGAGCTCCTTAGTCCTCTGTGCGCTGTTCCGGACCCTCGTCCGTCCACACCATGCGGATTCAGCGTCTTTTGTCTCACCCACGTGTAGCGTGATGTCACTTCCGGGTCCTCCTGCTTGTTTGCGGTATTCGATAGGTACACTGGGCGTGGAGCCTGAGGGAGCGTGGACCAATCGGCGTATTCCTTCTGACTGTCATTCAAATCCCACTGTACGTCTATCTTTCCTTTCTATAGGGTATGCACCCTCCATATTTTAATTATTTTTCAATAAAGAGACTTTTTAATTAAATAACAGCAACTGACATTTTGTTTTATACAATTTTTAGTGTCCAGGGATCCTGAACATCTCTTATCCAAGCCTGGACGAAGAGAGAAAGTCTGCCCCCACTAGACCCGGTCCCGGATCGGGGGCCGACCCTTTATGCTGACTTAGAAACAGCAGTAGGCTTCTTTGATTGTTTACCCTTGTTCCAAGACTGGTTGGGTCTCCAAGTGGACTTGGTTTGTGAATAGTTCCCATCCTGTTTAGAGGAAGAGGAAGGGGGAACTCCCTTGAAATTTCAAAAGGAACAAAAATTACTCTGTCGTCCTTTCTGTTTGGACTACTTATCCTGAGGGAGGGAATGACCCTTACCTCCCGTGATGTCAGAAATAATTTCTTTCAAGTCAGGCCCGAACAGGGTCTTCCCCTTGTAAGGAATGGCCAAAAGCTTAGACTTAGATGTTACATCCGCAGACCAAGATTTCAACCATAAGGCTCTGCGTGCTAAGATAGAAAATCCTGAACTCTTAGCCACCAATTTGGTAATCTTCAAAGAAGCATCAGTAATAAATGAATTAGCTAATTTGAGAGCCTTAATCCTATCCTGTATTTCTTCCAAAGAAGTCTCAGTTTTAAGAGATTCTACCAGAGCATCAAACCAATAAGCAGCCGCAGTCGTAACCGTAACAATGCAGGCTGCCGGTTGCAATAGCAACCCCTGGTGAACATAGATCTTTTTAAGGAGACCCTCCAATTTCTTATCCATAGGGTCCTTGAAGGCACAACTATCCTCGATAGGGATAGTAGTTTGTTTAGCTAAGGTGGAAATAGCTCCCTCCACTTTAGGGACCGTCTGCCAAGAGTCCCTAATGGAATCAGCTATAGGGTACATTTTCTTAAAAACAGGAGAAGGGGAGAATGGAATACCCGGTCTCTCCCATTCCTTAGCAATAATCTCTGAAGTCCTCTTAGGAACTGGAAAAACATCAGAATAAGAAGGGACCTCCAAATATCTGTCCAACTTACTCAATTTCTCTGGAGGAACCACTATTGAATCACAGTCATCCAGAGTTACCAAAACTTCCCTTAGTAACAGGCGGAGGTGTTCAAGCTTAAATTGCAGGCTCTATTTGAATCATAAAAGTAAAATTTTTACTTTAGTGTCCCTTTTTTGGGTAGACATATGCCCATGAAGACATTAAAGGGATTTTAGTGTAAAAATAAAAATGCTGTATTTTGTAAGTGAACTCTATTTTTAAACAAATCCCCTTTTTGTTTTATGCTTTTGAAAGAGTTAAACACATAGTCATAGAGGCACTGCTGGAACATCCCCATTCTGATATAGAATATAACCAGTGATTGGAGCATATGTATGTATGCTTGCTTCTGATTTGCTCAGAGTTACACCAACACAGCTTTATGCATGAGGCCAAATACCAAGCAAAAGAAAGGAATTTATTTTAAAAATGAATCGTGCTATTGCAACAGAGTATTTTAATGTTGTATTAAAATGCCAATTAAAAAAAATGACCAGTGGTCCTGAAATAAAACATAGGCTTTGTCTGCCTTACGCGGCTAGGAAAAGCGGCTCTGCACTGTGCTAATTGCACATCACGTTATAGCACTGTAAACACATCCAACTGTAAACACGCTAATAATTGTAATTATTCACACAGCTGGTAGAAACATATCATCTGAGCTACAATAAATCCATTCTCAAGCAAACAAACTAGGAATCGTGCGAGTCGCACTTTATTAGCAGATCTGAAAGAGTTAAACGCAAACAATGCTGGGGATTTGTCCCAATTTTCATTTGTGGGGAGGGGAAGGTGATATTGAGATTGTGCTGTAGAGGGGCTCTTTATAAATTAATCATTTTGAATGCAGATATTTATTTATTTTCTCTTTATCTACAAAAGACCTTTTTATGATGTATAAAACTGAACCCTTGGGGGAACAAATCTTGATTTATATTTGAAAATAGTGGGCACAACATTAGATTCAAATTAATTTATTTTTTTCAAGAATTAGCAGATTTAATAACCCTCTGTCTTACCTACTCTTAATTAAATTGCCAGTGTTCTTCTGTACTGTTGTATCCATGTTAAAACCTTATATTGAAAAAAAGTGCTGTGTACATAGAAGGCACAATACAATGAATATAAGTGCATACATACTGTACATCACCAGTAAAATAAACTGCAAATTGGGACATCCTGCTGCGTAAAGTGAGAGTGAGTAAATGAGTGCATCCCCCACAATCACAAGTCTCATGCAGGCAAATGAAATGGTTAAAGCCTCAGGTGTTAGATATGGAGAGGCACTAATACAGCCGATTACAGGGGGGGGGGGGGTCACACATTTATGTCACATCTACCTCACTGTCTAATTAAGACAGCACGTTCTCCCCTAATCAAACAGTTCTTAGCCTGGGCTAGTCCTACATATTGTATTGCATGATGTAGCAGCTAGTGGCTATTAATACAGATATGTAGCTATCCTACATGCAACCCAGCTGTCAGTGTAGGATTAGAAGTCCACCCCTGGCTGCATTATTGAGGCCTGAGCAGGCGTGAGAGCCTATCACCAAATCCTCATTCTTCCTAGAGATTTTGCACTGTATACTTAATGTACAAAAAAAAAACCAAGAGCAGGTCCTTCAGCCCCTGCATCACTCAGAGCCGCCTTACACAGAGTCACAAAAAGCCTCCTTTACATATGACAACTATGGTCCCATTGTCTCTTTGTCTAGTCGGTTTTCAATTGTTTTTGCCTGTGAAGGGAGAGGAGGACCAAGCTGGGTGGCATGAAGATGATTTCATCTTATATTTCCCCCTCCAGCTATCCTTGCTCTGGATTTTCATACTGAGCTTCAGAACCTCCGTTTTACATGTGGACCCTGAGGCTGCTTGTGTCCATAATCTTAAACAGGCTCCTCCTTGCTCTCCCTCAAACTGATCTCATCTGTCCTCCCCTCCTGTTCACTTGGTCCAGTCCCCAAATAGATGGCACTTCCCTCCCCCATTGTCTATGTGAACAGCCCCCTCCTCCCTTGGGGGCCTTTATCCAACCTCTGTTAATAAAATGCAAATCGCTTTATCCATGGCTCCCAAATGCGCGGATGGCTTTGTGTGTGCGCCTCCCATTTATCTGCAGAGCTTGCCCAGGGAATACTGATGTTTTCAGCCCATCTATGCAGAGGATTCCCCCCATTCATCTCCAGTGAGGGCTCTCAGTGTAGACAACTGTAGCTGCCAAGGTTGAGTGAACTAAACAGAAGAGGTCAGGGTATTAAATTTGACCTGGACCCTGATCTATCCTCATTTTAAGGATATGAAAGTGCTGTGTCCTGGCTGTCAAATGGGTTAGGCCTTTCTAGTATCAATACTGCTGAATTACACACGTGCACACCTATCCCAGTACTGGCCAGGTGGCAACACATTGTTTTCAGTTCAGATCATTTCCAGCTCCCAAGAAAACACAGCTTTTTCCCCAGCACCACATTATATTCCCTCATAACACTGTCATTCCTCCTCCCATGGCAAGGAGACTAGAGAGGACTGTGAGAGGCTCTTATCAAAGAATAACGATTCCACACATACGATTATAAGACATGCAGCAAAGAGCCCCTATGTGCAACGTGCAATCAATGTCACTTTGTTGCAGCTCATGAAAGGGTTAAGTGCAGATTAATAATAATCAGCAGGGAACCCAGCAGCCAGTTAAAGGGACAAACACACAAAATGAAAGATAAGCATAATGATATTCAAAGCACAATCAAGCCTGAGAATAATTTGTGAATGTATTCTCTATAATGAAATTAGCTGATAAATATTTTTAAGTCTTCATAAAGTAATCAGCATCAGCATGTTGTAACCCAGGGCACCCTTATCTTATGTCTTCTGCTGAGGCCAATAAGTTACTAGATGTCTCAAACAATGGCTGTGTAGAATATAGCAGTGTAAGTTACTAGATGTCTCAAACAATGGCTGTGTAGAATATAGCAGTGTAAGTTACTAGATGTCTCAAACAATGCCTGTGTAGAATATAGCAGTGTAAGTTACTAGATGTCTCAAACAATGCCTGTGTAGAATATAGCAGTGTAAGTTACTAGATGTCTCAAACAATGGCTGTGTAGAATATAGCAGTGTAAGTTACTAGATGTCTCAAACAATGGCTGTGTAGAATATAGCAGTGTAAGTTACTAGATGTCTCAAACAATGGCTGTGTAGAATATAGCAGTGTAAGTTACTAGATGTCTCAAACAATGCCTGTGTAGAATATAGCAGTGTAAGTTACTAGACGTCTCAAACAATGGCTGTGTAGAATATAGCAGTGTAAGTTACTAGATGTCTCAAACAATGCCTGTGTAGAATATAGCAGTGTAAGTTACTAGACGTCTCAAACAATGGCTGTGTAGAATATAGCAGTGTAAGTTACTAGATGTCTCAAACAATGGCTGTGTAGAATATAGCAGTGTAAGTTACTAGATGTCTCAAACAATGGCTGTGTAGAATATAGCAGTGTAAGTTACTAGATGTCTCAAACAATGGCTGTGTAGAATATAGCAGTGTAAGTTACTAGATATCTCAAACAATGCCTGTGTAGAATATAGTAGTGTAAGTTACTAGATGTCTCAAACAATGCCTGTGTAGAACATAGCAGTGTAAGTTACTAGATGTCTCAAACAATGGCTGTGTAGAACATAGCAGTGTAAGTTACTAGATGTCTCAAACAATGGCTGTGTAGAATATAGCAGTGTAAGTTACTAGATGTCTCAAACAATGGCTGTGTAGAATATAGCAGTGTAAGTTACTAGATTTCTCAAACAATGCCTGTGTAGAATATAGCAGTGTAAGTTACTAGATTTCTCAAACAATGCCTGTGTAGAATATAGCAGTGTAAGTTACTAGACGTCTCAAACAATGGCTGTGTAGAATATAGCAGTGTAAGTTACTAGATGTCTCAAACAATGGCTGTGTAGAATATAGCAGTGTAAGTTACTAGATGTCTCAAACAATGGCTGTGTAGAATATAGCAGTGTAAGTTACTAGATGTCTCAAACAATGGCTGTGTAGAATATAGCAGTGTAAGTTACTAGATGTCTCAAACAATGGCTGTGTAGAATATAGCAGTGTAAGTTACTAGATGTCTCAAACAATGCCTGTGTAGAATATAGCAGTGTAAGTTACTAGATGTCTCAAACAATGGCTGTGTAGAATATAGCAGTGTAAGTTACTAGATGTCTCAAACAATGGCTGTGTAGAATATAGCAGTGTAAGTTACTAGATGTCTCAAACAATGCCTGTGTAGAATATAGCAGTGTAAGTTACTAGATATCTCAAACAATGCCTGTGTAGAATATAGCAGTGTAAGTTACTAGATGTCTCAAACAATGCCTGTGTAGAATATAGCAGTGTAAGTTACTAGATATCTCAAACAATGCCTGTGTAGAATATAGCAGTGTAAGTTACTAGATATCTCAAACAATGGCTGTGTAGAATATAGCAGTGTAAGCTACTAGATATCTCAAACAATGGCTGTGTAGACTATAGCAGTGTAAGGCTTCTGGAGTCTGCACTTACAATTCTCAAGGGAGCTGGAAAACCAACCATATTCAAAGTTAAAGGGACAGGAAACCCACATTTTTTCTTTCATGATTCAGATAGAGAATACAATTTTCATTTTACTTATATTATCTATTTAGCTTCATTATTTAGGTATCCTTTGTTGAAAAGCATAGCTACGTAGGCTCAGCACCTGAGTGCAATTTGCTGATTGCACATTTTATATGTGCAGCCGAGCTTACCTAGCTATGCTTTTCAACAAAGAAATACCTAAATAATGAAGCAAAATAGATAATAGAAGTAAATTGGAAAGTTGTTTAAAATTGTATGCTCTATTTAAATCATGAAAGAAAAAAAATTGGGTTTCCTGTCTCTTTAAACTACAGGAAAAGAGAACAAATAAAATAATGAAAATATATTGCTAAGTTTCTTATTTCACAACACATAATTAAACATTTCATATTACAATCTCAGTGATGTCCCTTTAACCTTGAGAACCTTTGCTGGCCAGGTGTATTTTATCAGTAGGGAGGTGCACAGAGAGATGGGTATTATATAAGTACCAAACCTCTCATCATCTTTAAACAGAGAGGAAAAGCACAGCATTGAATGTTTCTAAGAGTAAATACCACTCCAGTATGAGGAAAGCTTCAGTGTGCAAACAGCAGAGAGGAACCAATATACAGTCCCATAGCAAAGGCCGTGACCTCATGAATATAGAATGCTCCAATTGTGTCACCGTGTAAACAAAGGGTACCAGACTAGCCCTAATAATAAATTATCTGAGCCTGCAAAACACAGATGCACAGACTCACACTGACCTGTCAGAAACACACAGTGACACAGTCACACACTGTAGAAGCATATATACATGTATACATGTTACATAACATGTGGGTGTGACACATAGCTAGTGTGTGTATGTCGGCATGAAGTGACATTGGCACTGTACGGCCAGCTATGTGCATACGCGTGTATATGCTCATGTGTGCGAGTTTTGTGCTTACAGTAAAGTAGTGTAAGTGTGGCTCCGTGGAACAGTTTCCTATCAGTAGTGGTACCTTTTAGTGCCCAACATCGCACCTGTTCACAAATTCATAAGAAAGCTCTGCAGCAGCTGTCAGTCATTAAAATGTTGATGACAAGGGGACATCTGCTGAGACCTTCCATGTTGCCAATTACATATATGTAGCCTTAGGGTCTGAGGGGCATTTCTTAAACTGTATTCCACAAAACATTCTGGGAAGCTGGTATGAGTTATGGGCACAACAATAAACAATGAGGTCCTGGTTATTGACTGAAAACCTTACAGCTCCTGTTTGATACAAAGTCTGAAGCTCCCCTTGACGCAGAACTCTGATCAGCCAATTCAAAGTATTTGGAACCATTTTTTGTTTTGGAAATATTTCAATATCAGAACTATTTGCATCCCTCCTTACCCCAGTATTCCTGAGATACAAACTAGATAGTTTCATAGATAGAAACATACATCATTACATCAGGATAGCAGAGAAGCCCTGAAAGGCCAGCTGAGTCTACCAAGAATAATTTATAAAGTCTAAGCTCCAGTAATTTGTATGATAGCCATGTGCATATCCCAGGCCTTCTTGAATTCTGCTACATTATTTGTTTTTACCACCTCTACTGGAAGTCTGTTCCATTAATCAACCGCCCTTTATGTAAAGAATTGCTTCAGCAAATTACTCCTGAACCTACTACACTGCAACTTTTTGTGAAAAATCTTTTCATATATCACAGTTTAGTTCATATAGTTCCTGTTCCAATGAACAACTATTTAAATGTCAAAGAAATATCCAAAGTGTACATTTACCCTGCACCAGCATGTCCTCATGTCAGCCCCATCAGGAGGGGACAGAGACATAACCAACACGTGGATTGAAGACGTCAATCAGCGAGATTGTGGTGCCTCGATTCTCAGAGCTTTCAAAAACTTCAAAACAGAGAATACAATAGTCAGATTGTTAGGGGGTTTTACTCACACATTATTTAAAGCATCTGTCTCAAGTATTACTAGGCAAACAGGGTCAGAGCCAACGTTTATTCATAGCACACCATCCCCCGTTCATAGAAATTCCTTTTAAAAACTGAAAAATAAACATATCGTACCTCTGAACTCACCCACGGCTCACCTGCTCTCAGACCTTATACTTAATATACCAATCACAAGAATAATACAAAGCTAGGGCAGGTGGGAACTAGTAGACCTAGCAAAGTCTCATCATGTACAAAGCATAAATGTCACTATTTTAAGCAAGTTATTTTTCTTTCAAAATGTTGTTTTGAGTGAACTGAGCAAACATTGTGAACTATGGTTAGTACTATCCTTTGAGTGCACAAATATATTACCATAATATATATATATATATAGATAGATAGATATACATATACACACATATAAATATATATATATATATATATATATATATAAATCAATGTAAATATTTGCATAGGAAATTAGTACATCTAAGCAAGTATCCCCGCTTGCCCCCAGAAATTCTTAATATGCAATGTTTCCAATGCACAAGAGAATTGTGGGTAAGATATGCAAATTAGGTATGCAAATTCTCAGTTTTTTTGCTTCAAAATACTGTTTTAACACAGCGATCCCTTTAAACAGGAATATGACAGCAAACCAGAAATCACTCACTAGACAAGCCTGTTTCGTTCTTTTTGGAACTCATCAGTAGGAGATAGATTTCTGGTTGCTGCATTAGAAAAGCTATTTTCATGGTTAAACCAAAATTCATTAAAATTATGGGGGGGGGGATAAAAAACTGGTTTAACCATGAATATAGCTTTTCCAATGCAGCAATCAGAAATCTATCTCCTACTGATGAGTTCCAAAAAGAACGAAACAGGCTTGTCAAGTGGGTGATTTCTGGTTTGCTGTCATATTCCTGTTTAAAGGGATCGCTGTGTTAAAACAGTATTTTGAAGCAAAAAAACTGAGAATTTGCATACCTAATTTGCATATCTTACCCACAATTCTCTTGTGCATTGGAAACATTGCATATTAAGAATTTCTGGGGGCAAGCGGGGATACTTGCTTAGATGTTCTAATTTCCTATGCAAATATTTACATTGATTTAATTTTGAGACATGGAGGATTTTAATTTCAGTTTTTTATCTCCCCCCCCCATAATTTTAATGAATTTTGTTTATATATATATATATATATATATATATATATATATATATATATATATATATGTATATATAGCACTATGTACATATCTTCATCATTGCTAAAATCGCCACTGTCTCCCGACCATCTCTCCTGTGAGACAAATCCAGATATTAACTAATTGTTTTTAATCTTTTGTATTCTAATTAAACCTGTTTTACAACCTACAATGAAAGTTTCTAATCTGTCTGTCACTTTAAAAAAGTATTTGTGGAATCCCTGTGTCACAAATTCTGGTCTGTAAAAATCAGTGATCTATCAATACATCTGAACATGTGCGTACACATACTATATATATGCAATTCACACAGAGACACACAAAATATTGTACACAATAAACATAATATAGAAACACACTACACCAGGGATAGACCAATATGTTCAAAATATAGGAGCCAGTAAGATTTTTTTTGAGCCAGTGGTATTTGTATATAGATATTTTGAGAATAAGACAAAAAGTTAGGAGCTGGGGTAAAATTCTATCCTTGGCTCCTGGGTTTGTCAAGCCCTGCATTACACAATAAACAGACATACAAGCTACATAATAAACACAATGCACAATACACACACCATAAACAAACACACTACACAATAAACCCAATGCCCAATATAGACACATATTACAAAATAAACGCAGTCACATATCACACAAAAACGCAGTCAGATATCACACAATAAAACACACTGCACAATACACTCAAAGACACATATTACACAATAAACACAGTCACATATCACACAATAAACAGTCACATATCACACAATAAACAGTCACATATTACACAATAAACAGTCACATATTACACAATAAACAGTCACATATTACACAATAAACAGTCACATATCACACAATAAAAAACACTGCACAATACACTCACAGACACATATCACACAATAAATACAGTCACATATTACACAATAAACACAGTCACATATTACACAATAAACACAGTCACATATCACACAATAAACAGTCACATATTACACAATAAACACAGTCACATATCACACAATAAAAAACACTGCACAATACACTCAGACACATATCACACAATAAATACAGTCACATATTACACAATAAACACAGTCAAATATCACACAATAAACAGTCACATATCACACAATAAAAAACACTGCACAATACTCTCACAGTCACATATCGCACAATAACCAGTCACATATCACACAATAAACAGACACATATCACACAATAAACACAGTCACATATCACACAATAAACACAGTCACATATCACACAATAAACACAGTCACATATCACACAATAACCAGTCACATATCACACAATAAACACAGTCACATATAACACCAATAAACAGACACATATCACACAATATCTAGTCACATATCACACAATAAACACAGTCACATATCACACAATAAACACAGTCACATAACACACAATAAACGCAGTCACATATCACACAATAAACACAGTCACATATCACACAATAAACACAGTCACATATCACACAATAACCAGTCACATATCACACAATAAACACAGTCACATATAACACCAATAAACAGACACATATCACACAATATCTAGTCACATATCACACAATAAACACAGTCATATTTCACACAATAAACGCAGTCACATATCACACAATAAACAGTCACATATCACACAATAATCACACAGACACACACTACATAATAAAACACACTGGACACTCACAGACACAATAATCTGTTTTTCCATGCATTATCCCATGCAAACTCTAGGAGCCATAAAACAGGCACAAAAAGTTACACTGCCAGACAGCTACAAGCAAGTTGTGCATCTAAGCACTGGGACACACAAATACGTCACGCACACAAGTGCGTCACACTAACAGCACGCAGAAAGCAGGTAATGCTGCCGCGCAAATGTAACTCCTGTACAGAAAATTCTAACTCAAAACGTCTACTTTCTACATACAAAGGGGCAGTAAAGTCATAATTAGACACTCATGATTTAGACAGAGCATACAATTTTAACCAACTTTCCAATTTACTTCTATTATTTAATTTGCTTCCTTCTCTTGTTATCCTTTGCGGAAAGGTTTATCTAGGTAACCTCAGGAGCAGTAAAGAACCTAGGTTCTAGCTGCTGATTGGTGGCTTCATATTTATACCGATTGTCATTGGCTCACCCATGTGGTCAGTTAGAAACCAGTAGTGCATTGCTACTCTTTCAACAAATGATACCAAGAGAATGAAGCAAACTTAATAATAGAAGTAAACAGGAAAGTTGTTTAAAATTGTACGTTCTACCTAAATCATTAAAGAAACATTTTGGGTTTTATGTCCCTTTAAACGTTTATGGTTCCAATAGAACATGCAATTTTAAGAGACTTTTCAATTTACTTCTATTATCAAATTTACTTAATTATGTTGGTATTCTTTGTTGAAAAGCATACCTAGGTAGGTCAAGGAGCAGCAGTACACTACTGGGAGCTAGCTGCTGATTGGCTCACCAGATGTGTTCAGCTAGCTCCCAGTAATGTAGCTGACTTTTACTATGTATTCCTCAGCGACAGACAGGTGTGTGCAAGCAATAAAGTGCTCTAGCATAACAGTATTTTCTATTTCCATTTGTATGTCCATTTAATTGCAGATTTATCTGATATACCATTTTTAAATTCAGACAAACTTGGAAAATGCAGAACTTTTAGGCCGTGTAATCCAAAAATATTGCTTCTGACTCCTACCTATCAACTCCAATAAAATAAAATCACAACATGATTTACTTTTATATTATAAAGGGAGATAAATGAATGCAAACAGCACTATCAGATGCTAACTGCACCCTGATCTTATAGGAAAACGCTCTTCATCTCTCACAACAAGATCCCTTATTGTAATGCATAGAGTTTTAGACGTCTCCTGTCTGAAACTGTAACGCAAAAGCCCTGCACCGATTTTATTACCATTATTGCTTTGTGCATAGCTCAGTTAATGTCCCAATTGGTTATAGAGCTTGTTCTTACTGCCTCTGGTGCAGGGTTATTCTATGTATATCAACAACAGTTCTGCATAGCATTTCAATGCAATAAACTCAACCTATTAACCCCTAATCCGCCAAACCCCTACAACGAAAAAACTAATTACTAAGCCCCCTAACCCAACATCCCCTAAATTAACCCCAAACACCTCAATTAAAAAATACTAAGTTACAAACAATAAAAATAAAAAAGCTAACATTACTTAAAAATAAAAAAACTAAGATTAAATTAATCTAAGATTACAAAAAATAAAAAATTCTAACATTACATAAAATAATAAACCAAATTATTAAAAATTAAAAAATTAAACCTAATCCCTATGAAATAAAAAAAAAACCTAATCTAATGCTAAACTACCAATAGCCCTTAAAGGGGCCTTTTGTAAGGCATTGCTCTAAGTTAAACAGCTCTTTTACCTTAAAAAATGACTAAGTCCCCCCTCTAAACAGTAAAACCCCCCACCCACCAAACTCCCCAAAATAAAAAAAACTAACACTAAAAAATCCTAAACTACCCATTGCCCCTAAAGGGGCATTTGTATGGGCATTGCCCTTAAAGAGGCATTCAGCTCTTTTACTACCCTCAAAAGGGCATTCAGCTCTTTTTCAAAGGCCCATTAAATCCTTAATAAAAAAATAAAAAAAAACTCCAAAAAAATCCTAAATCTAACCCCCAGATAAGTACTCACAGTTCCTGAAGTACGGCAGTGAAGTCTTCTTCAAAGCGGCGATATCTTCTATCTTCTCCCAGGAACAAGCCGGCGCAGAGCGCGGAACTGAAAACCAGTGACTGAAGACCGGCGACTGCGGAGCCGAGGATCTCATATGATCACCGCCGCACATTGATTATTGAATTCAAGGTACGTGTTTAAATATGGGTTCCTTGCATTCCTATTGGCTGATTTGAGTCTTCAAATTCAAATCAGCCAATAGGATGAGAGCTACTGAAATCCTATTGGCTGATTTGAACAGCCTATGAACAGCTATTGGTAATTTAGCATTAGATTAGGGGGGTGTTTTTATTTTGGGGGGCTTTTTATTTTCATAGAGATTAGGTTTAATTTTTTTTTTTGATAATTTGGTTTATTATTTTATGTAATGTTCAAATTTTTTATAATATTAGATTTATTTAAAACAAAATTATTTTTAAGTAATGTTAGCTTTTTTATTTTGTTTGTAACTTAGTATTTTTTAATTTCGAAAATTGGGGTTAATTTAGGGGGTGTTAGGTTAGGGGGTGTTAGGTTAGGGGGCTTAGTAATTTAATGAGTTATTTGCGTTGTGGGGGTTTGGCGGTTTAGGGGTTAATAGTTTTATTAGGATTATTGCGTTGTGTGGATTTGGCAGATTAGGGGTTAATAGATTTCTAAGGTTTGTTGCGATGTGGATTAATGGCAGATTAGGGGTTAATAGTTTTAATAGGTACTTTGCGATGTGGGTTAATGGCAGATTAGGCGTTAATAGTTTTAATAGGGACTTTGCGATGCGGGTGAATGGTGGATTAGGGATTAATACATTTATTAGGTAGTTTGCGAGGTTGGGGTTGGTGGATTTAGGGGTTAATACTTTTATTAGGTAGATCGCAATTTGGGTGAATGGCGGATTAGGGGTTAATAGTTTAATTAGGCATATTGCGTTGTGGGGGGTTGTCAGTTTAGGGTTAATACTTTTATTATTAGTTCCGATGTGGGTTTGATGGCGGATATATGGGTTTGATGTGTGGTGGGTTTATTTTTGGGAGGCAGATTAGACTTTTATGGGAGATTTGACTTCTTTTTTTTTCCTTAGGCACCTGCAGTTTCTAAAGTGGTAGGTCACTGGCGACTCCAGAAATTTGTATTTACGCTCATTTCTGGACATTGATAGTTTATCCGACTTACGTCCGACGGGGTTTATGTAATACCCCGATGTGCGAGGTGAAATTACGGGCGGTGCGGGTTTCAGCATTTACGCTGAAGCTTGCGCCACATATGTAATCTCACCCTAGATGTAAACCCTTCTTTGTTTAGAAAATCACTTTTAATACCAGTGACATTACACCTCTCCTCTATTCTCTAAAGGACTTCTAATTGTTTTAATGTTTTTTTTAATGATTAAAGTCCTTTTTTTTTTTAAAAAAAAAAAAAAAAAAAAAAAAAGAAACTAATAGTACTTCTTATTTAAATCTAAAAATAAATAAAAACAATGTGGGAAAATACAACAAAAGAACAAATTCAAAGATAATTTGCTCAATTTTTTCACAATGTGCTAAAAGTGATTACTGATCTCTGAAAGGAAATCAATATAAATGTTATAAATAAGTTGTTTTGGGGCTGGCCAGGAAAGGAAGCTGGTGATTTGGGTTAGTTGTTAGGCAACTATATTTGTGGCATATTAGTCATTATTAGATGCCAAATTTGAAGAAAATGAGGTTCAGATTTAAATAAATGAAACATAAGGAAACCTGGATTAGAAAGACAGGCTGCCTTACGTAGACTTAATGAGATTTGCCTCTGGCACATCTAACTGTGAATCATTTCAAATACTGTGTTTAGGCAAAAATACTGATCTTAAGGTGGGAGGCTCTGCCGAAGAAGAAAGAACAAAAAAGAAACCATATTTTAAAGACATATAAAGTACAAAGAAATTCCCAGGGCGTTTGTCAGAGATTTCTAATGCACTTTTACAGTTAGTCACTGCACCTAACGGCTGTATATAGAGTAAATGGAATTTTCTTTTGAACATCTGAATGCTATTTCTTAGACTTTATTCCCCACAGGTATCTTTTTTCCCCTTTTTCTTTAACTTATTTATTATAAAGGGTTTAAACTTAAATCCAATGAGATTTGGTTTGGAGTCTTAAGACTTTGATATGTTGTTCCGAAGTGATCGATAACAAGACCTCTCTCTCTCTCCCTCCTACAACTCATGTTTAGCCAATAGATCCATCCCGAAAGGGCATTGAACAGAATAGGGAATTGGTTTCTTTGTATAAAACAGTTTCGTTAGAGGCTTGATCCTTTTTGAAAGCGTTCTCCTGACTGATACATTAGAGATTCCTGAACTTACCATGCTGAGCTGGGCTGTGTTATCAGCAGCACAAAAACAAGAGATAAGCACTTTCCTGTGTGTGAAAACACAAGAAGTTGCCAGACAGACCCAGCTGACCCCAAGGAATCGCTGACTCAGAACCACTACACAAAACCATACAGAGAGACCACTCAATGGCAAGTTTAGTTTCAAGAACATCTTAGCCTCTATATGGGAAGGGACAGATGCAGGGATCAGCCACAAGTCACACAATCACTAAAAAAAGTTACCCAGCATAAACTCAATTTATTATTCCCTCTACACTTTTTTACTACAGATAAATACCTTTCCTCAATATTTCAGCTGGCTCCTACGTTTCATAGAAATCTGATGACCCTGGCTTGAAAGGGCACAAAACCCAATTTTTTTCTTTCATGATTTAGGTCGAACGTACAATTTAAACAAATTTCCAGTTTACTTCTTTTATCAAATTTGCTTCATTCTCTATGTATCATTTGTAATGCACTACTGGTCTCTAACTGAACACATTGGTGAGCCAATAACGATCAGTATATATATATGCAGCCACCAATCAGCAGCTAGAACCTAGGTTTTTCGCTGCTCCTGAGCTATCCTAGATAAACCTTTCAGCAAAGGATAACAAGAGAAGGAAGCAAATTAAATAATAGAAGTAAATTGGAAAGTTGTTTAAAATGGTATGCTCTGTCTAAATCATGAATGTCTAATTATAACTTTACTGTCCCTTTAAGGGAAAGTAAACTTGAATAATGTTTTTACAGTAATGTGTATTAATCATGGAAAAGTGTGGTTTATTGTGTTTATTTCTTATTCTATATATTGCCCGCCAAAAAACCCTGGTGATACCCTTAACAGCCTGACCACCAGCATGTCATAGGATACTACAGCTAACCAGGTCATAATGACACTCACTCACAGAGTACTACTCCTGCACAGGATGAAGGCATTGGCTGATAAGAAGAGAGAGCCGTCTAATTCCTTTATAGGAGAGCCCTATTTTGGCACGGGCAATATGGCCTCTGTTTGGCCCACCTCCCTGTGCCGTGCCTGTGAAACATTAAACTATTACCAATTGTCAGGCTATTAAGAGGGAAGATTGGCTTCTCCAAATACGGCAAATAGTGGGTGAAGTTTGGCTATTGAAGTAGCGGCTATTCAGAGTATACAATAAAAACAACACAGAAACTTCCTTATGTGCTTCTCTTATTAAATTATTTTCAATACTCTCTTGATATATTCTTTGTTGAAGAGTATACCTAGGTAGGTGTCTAGCGCACAATTTGGTGGCAGTGTGCAGCAATGTACAACACAATTACAAACATTGCTGCAAACACTGCTGAGATATAGTGCTCAATACACATGCACATTCCTAAGCCTAAGTATGCTTTTCAACAAAGAAGAGTAACAGGACAAAGTAAATTTAATTATAGAAGTAAATTGGAAAGCTGATTAATATCGCATGCTCTATCTGAATCATGAGTGTTTAGTTTAGACTTTCAAGTCCCTTTAACACAAGAACTCATCAACTCAGGTTCATCTCACACTGACTAAATATTTATAATTGTGTAGGTCTCCAATTCACCCTTATGCCCATCCTACAACCTATCCAGACAGTTTAAATAAAATGATGACACAGACACCAAACAACAAGATAACAGATGAGGATACGGAGCATCCATGTGGCATCTGACAGCAGCAGGAAATCACACAACAAGCATTTTCTCTGGTCACATTAAAAATAAAGTGTTGTCTGTGAGTTTTGTGTGTTTTGTCCTTGTAATAAGAATCACATTTCTCAGTCACCCATCCAGCCTGTGTAAATGAACTAACTCATTAGTGAGAGAAGGAATGGGCCAGTGTGCGAGAAGCATTGGACTTTAGTCGCTATTAACAATGTTCTCAGATCATTTACTAAAGCATCACCTGTATATGCCTGATTAGTAACTGGCTATGTGCAACAGAACGTCTCCACAATGCAGGGCAGCATCCAAGCTTACCTCCACAATGCTGTAATATACAAGCTTACCTCCACAATGCTGCAATATACAAGCTTACCTCCACAATGCTGCAATATACAAGCTTACCTCCCTAATGCTGTAATATACAAGCTTACCTCCACAATGCTGCAATATACAAGCTTACCTCCCCAATGCTGTAATATACAAGCTTACCTCCCCAATGCTGTAATATACAAGCTTACCTCCCCAATGCTGTAATATACAAGCTTACCTCCCCAATGCTGCAATATACAAGCTTACCTCCCCAATGCTGTAATATACAAGCTTACCTCCCCAATGCTGCAATATACAAGCTTACCTCCCCAATGCTGTAATATACAAGCTTACCTCCCCAATGCTGTAATATACAAGCTTACCTCCACAATGCTGTAATATACAAGCTTACCTCCCCAATGCTGTAATATACAAGCTTACCTCCACAATGCTGCAATATACAAGCTTACCTCCCCAATGCTGTAATATACAAGCTTACCTCCCCAATGCTGTAATATACAAGCTTACCTCCCCAATGCTGCAATATACAAGCTTACCTCCACAATGCTGCAATATACAAGCTTACCTCCACAATGCTGCAATATACAAGCTTACCTCCACAATGCTGCAATATGCAAGCTTACCTCCACAATGCTGCAATATGCAAGCTTACCTCCACAATGCTGCAATATGCAAGCTTACCTCCACAATGCTGCAATATGCAAGCTTACCTCCACAATGCTGCAATATACAAGCTTACCTCCACAATGCTGCAATATGCAAGCTTACCTCCACAATGCTGCAATATACAAGTTTACCTCCACAATGCTGCAATATGCAACTTTACCTCCACAATGCTGCAATATACAAGCTTACCTCCACAATGCTGCAACATACAACTTTACCTCCACAATGCTGTAACATACAAGCTTACCTCCACAATGCTGCAATATACAAGCTTACCTCCCCAATGCTGTAATATGCAAGCTTACTTCCACAATGCTGTAATATACAAGCTTACCTCCACAATGCTGCAATATGCAACTTTACCTCCACAATGCTGCAATATACAAGCTTACCTCCACAATGCTGCAATATACAAATTTACCTCCACAATGCTGTAATATACAAGCTTACCTCCCCAATGCTGTAATATGCAACTTTACCTCCACAATGCTGCAATATACAAGCTTACCTCCCCAATGCTGTAATATAGAAGCTTACCTCCACAATGCTACAATATACAACTTTACCTCCACAATGCTGCAATATACAAGCTTACCTCCCCAATGCTGCAATATACAACTTTACCTCCACAATGCTGCAATATACAAGCTTACCTCCCCAATGCTGCAATATACAACTTTACCTCCACAATGCTGGAATATACAAGCTTACCTCCACAATGCTGCAATATGCAACTTTACCTCCACAATGCTGCAATATACAAGCTTACCTCCCCAATGCTGCAATATACAACTTTACCTCCACAATGCTGCAATATACAAGCTTACCTCCACAATGCTGCAATATGCAACTTTACCTCCACAATGCTGCAATATACAAGCTTACCTCCCCAATGCTGCAATATACAAGCATGCCTCCCTAATGCTTTAATATACAAGCTTACCTCCACAATGCTGCAATATGCAACCTTCCCTCCACAATGCTGCAATATACAAGCTTACCTCCCCAATGCTGCAATATGCAACCTTACCTTCACAATGCTGCAATATACAAGCTTACCTCCACAATGCTGCAATATACAAGCATACCTCCACAATGCTGCAATATGCAACCTTACCTCCACAATGCTGCAATATACAAGCTTACCTCCACAATGCTGCAATATACAAGCATACCTCCACAATGCTGCAATATACAACCTTACCTCCCCAATGCTGCAATACGCAAGCTTACCTCCCCAATGCTGCAATATACAACCTTACCTCCACAATGCTGCAATATACAAGCATACCTCCACAATGCTGAAATATACAAGCATACCTCCACAATGCTGCAATATGCAAGCTTACCTCCACAATGCTGCAATATGCAAGCTTACCTCCACAATGCTGCAATATGCAACCTTACCTCCCCAATGCTGCAATATGCAAGCTTACCTCCACAATGCTGCAATATGCAAGCTTACCTCCACAATGCTGCAATATGCAACCTTACCTCCCCAATGCTGCAATATGCAAGCTTACCTCCACAATGCTGCAATATGCAAGCTTACCTCCCCAATGCTGCAAGATGCAGGAGCAAGCTTACCTCCCCAATGCTGCAAGATGCAGGAGCAAGCTTACCTCCCCAATGCTGCAAGATGCAGGAGCAAGCTTACCTCCACAATGCAGCAATATGCTGGAGCAAGCTTACCTCCACAATGCTGCAATATGCAACCTTACCTCCACAATGTTGCAATATGCACTAGCAAGCTTACCTCCCCAATGCTGCAATAAGCAAGCTTACCTCCACAATGCTGCAATATGCAGGAGCAAGTTTACCTCCGCAATGCTGCAATATGCAGGAGCAAGCTTACCTCCACAATACTGCAACATGCAGGAGCAAACTTACCTCCACAATGCTGCAACATAAAGGAGCAAGTTTACCTCCCCAATGCTGCAATATGCAGGAGCAAGCTTACCTCCACAATACTGCAACATGCAGAAGCGAGCTTACCTCCACAATACTACATCATGCAGGAGTGAGCTTACCTCCACAATACTGCACTAACATCTGCATGTCGGATAGCACAATGCTGCAATATGCAACCTTACCTCCACAATGTTGCAATATGCCGGAGCAAGCTTACCTCCCCAATGCTGCAATATGCAAGCTTACCTCCACAATGCTGCAATATGCAGGAGTAAGTTTACCTCCAAAATGCTGCAATATGCAGGAGCAAGCTTACCTCCACAATACTGCAACATACATGAGCAAGCTTACCTCCCCAATACTGCAACATGCAGAAGCGAGCTTACATCCACAATACTACATCATGCATGTCGGCTAGCAGGGGTGCACTAACATCTGCATGTCGGATAGCAGGGGTGCGCTAACAGCTGCATGTCGGATGGCAGGAGTGCGCTAACATCTGCATGTCGGAGGGCAGGGGTGCACAAACACCTGCATGTCGGATAGCAGGGGTGCGCTAACACCTGCATGTCGGATAGCAGGGGTGCGCTAACACCTGCATGTCGGATAGCAGGGGTGCGCTAACACCTGCATGTCGGATAGCAGGGGTGCGCTAACACCTGCATGTCGGATAGCAGGGGTGCGCTAACACCTGCATGTCGGATAGCAGGGGTGCGCTAACACCTGCATGTCGGATAGCAGGGGTGCGCTAACATCTGCATGTCGGATGGCAGGGGTGCGCTAACATCTGCATGTCGGATGGCAGGGGTGCGCTAACATCTGCATGTCGGATAGCAGGGGTGCGCCAACATCTGCATGTCGGATAGCAGGGGTGCAGTAACATCTGCATGTCGGATGGCAGGGGTGCGCTAACATCTGCATGTCGGATAGCAGGGGTGCAGTAACATCTGCATGTCGGATAGCAGGGGTGCGCTAACATCTGCATGTCGGATAGCAGGGGTGCACTAACATCTGTATGTCGGATAGCAGGGGTGCGCTAACATCTGCATGTCGGATAGCAGGGGTGTGCTAACATCTGCATGTCGGATAGCAGGGGTGCAGTAACATCTGCATGTCGGATGGCAGGGGTGCGCTAACATCTGCATGTCGGATGGCAGCGGTGCGCTAACATCTGCATGTCGGATAGCAGGGGTGCACTAACATCTGCATGTCGGATAGCAGGGGTGCGCTAACATCTGCATGTCGGATAGCAGGGGTGCGCTAACATCTGCATGTCGGATAGCAGGGGTGCGCTAACATCTGTATGTCGGATGGCAGGGGTGCGCTAACATCTGCATGTCGGATGGCAGGGGTGCACTAACATCTGCATGTCGGATAGCAGGGGTGCACTAACATCTGCATGTCGGATAGCAGGGGTGCACTAACATCTGTATGTCGGATAGCAGGGGTGCGCTAACATCTGCATGTCGGATAGCAGGGGTGCGCTACATCTGCATGTCGGATAGCAGGGGTGCGCTACATCTGCATGTCGGATAGCAGCGGTGCGCTAACATCTGCATGTCGGATAGCAGAGGTGCACTAACATCTGCATGTCGGATAGCAGGGGTGCGCTACATCTGCATGTCGGATAGCAGGGGTGCGCTACATCTGCATGTCGGATAGCAGAGGTGCGCTACATCTGCATGTCGGATAGCAGGGGTGCGCTACACCTGCGTGTCGGATGGCAGGGGTGTGCTAAATCCCTTTATGGGGCTGCTCAGTAAAATAAGTCGGATATTCCTGGAGCGCTAAGCAGATGGTGCACAAGTAGTGTAGTTCTTTATGTAGTTCTGTAATATACTACTAATAATAGTTTACTTCAGATCTTAAAAAAAGCACAAACTTGCATTTTAACCAATTAGTGCTGATTCCTGCATAACTCCACCGGAGTGAGCACAATGTTATCTATATGGCACACATGAACTAGCACTGTGTGGCTGTGAAAAGCTAATAAAATGCACTGAGATAAGAAGCTGCCTGCAAGGGCTTCTAAACAGGCAGAGATTTAGAGATTATAAAGTATATTAATATAACGGTGTTGGTTGTGCAAGGCTGGGGAATGGGTAGTAAAGGCATTATCTATCTATCTAGCTTTTTTTTTTAATCAAGTAGACTGTCCCTTTAAGACAGCAAGAGAGGTCACTGTCTAAAACCTAGGTTCACTCTACTAAAAGCCAAATAAGCCCAAATTAAAAGCTTGGGCAGCAGGGTGTAAAATGTCACAATCACATGCACTCTCAGTTTTCATCATCCCATCTCTCTAGCAGTGAGAAGGTTAAATCTGATTCCTTTTATTGATTGACTTTTTGGCCAGCTCAGCGGAGTGCTGATAGACCTATTAAAAGCTTATATGATGCACACAATGAATTAGGAGGTTTTTTTGGGTGGAAACAAAATGTTCTGCTAATTGCCTAGGAATGCTGTGCTCTTAATATATCAGCTCCACCCGAGGATTCAGTCCCTAAACACAGGGAGATCAGAGAGGACGTAGGGCCAAACCCTGAAGTCCCGTACATTACAGGGATAAAATCTGGGATTTGCAGAAAAATGTAATTTTAACAATTGTAACAATGTGAAAATGTGGCCCCTCGCTCAGTTCCTATTGATAATGTGTGGGCACACACTACTCTGCCAGGACCCAGTCTGTCCCTCTTATGCCGGTCATAGTATGTCAGGAATAACGAATACCATCTGTACTTACATATGAGCTAATGCTCAACTCACTACAATCAAAGACAATCATGCATGATACCATACAAGCACTCTGCACGAAGGGACACTAAACCCAGAAAAAAAGTGATCTGCAATTGCCATATCCATATATTTCCGATTATTTTGTAATTAGCATTGCGTTTCCTTTTTTTTACCCATTCTGAGCAATCTCATCTGAAAATGTATTGAATTCCGAACCCTCCGCCGGCAATAACTTTGCATCCTCCAATTGAGACCGATAACCCAGGTTATCAAGATGGTGGATTTTCACCGCTATGCGCATGCGCGATATCCACTACTCATCATACTATACGTCACTCCAAGTAAACCTGCAGACCTGCTTTATCAAGATCAGACAGAGATGGTGACAATGCTGAATATAACAGGAGCGCTGCGCTGCGAGAATCTCCCTAACAATAACGAGCATTAAATCTGTATTGATTTAAACCTAGCAATAATTATGAATTAAACTCATATTATTTTGGATGACATATTTAGATTATATATATAATATTATTCATGCTAAAACATAGAATTTGTGGGATATTATAATGATTATTCATATATTAAAGGGACACTGTACCCAAAAATTTAATTTCGTGATTCAGATTGAGCATGAAATTTTATGCAAATTTCGAATTTACTCCTATTATCAAATTTTCTTCATTCTCTTGGTATCTTTATTTGAAATGCAAGAATGTAAGTTTAGATGCCGGCCCATTTTTGGTGAACAACCTGTGTTGTCCTTGCTGATTGGTGGATAATTTCATCCACCAATAAAAACGTGCTGTCCAGAGTACTGAAACCAAATTGATAATAGGAGTAAATTAGAAAGTTGCTTAAAATTGCATGCTCTTTCTGAATTACAAATGAACAAATTTGGGTTCAGTGTCCCTTTAACAAATACCATCCTGACGATCATTATACATTCCCAGAAGATTATGTTACCCATCATATAAATCATATGCTGAAATAAAAGATTAAATTAACATTCAGCAATCCATATAAATATGGGTTAAAATATAATTTAACAGCAATAAAACTGGTTTAGAAATAAGGAGCAGTGAAACCGTATACAGCTTGTATTGCTAATAATAATTCAGTGAGAACAGGACAACCTGCGTTATTCCCATACCATTGTATGGGTAAATGTGAAGTCACTGGACGGATAGAAATGCGCATGCGCATTGTGACGAAATCGCAAGTTAATGAGAAGCACAAAAATAGTAAAAATAGGTATGTGAAGATATATAAACGTGTAGGATATGATATTGATGGTCAGTTGGTGCAAAAAAAAAAGTTTTGGAATCCTTTAAAGGGACATTAAAACCAATACATATAAAAGAGTAAAATGTAAATACCTTAAAACTTTCAAAGCTTGAAGGGATAGAAAACCCCAACATTTTCTTGTATGATTTGAATAGAACACACAATTTTAAACAACTTTCCAATTTACTTCTATTGTCAAATTTGTCATTCTCTTGTTATCCTTTGCTGAAGGAACAGAATTGAACTACTGGTAGCTAGCTGAACACACCCAGTTAGCCAATCACAAGAGACAAATGTGTGCAGGCACCAATCAGCAGCTAGCTCCCACTAGTGTTGGATATGTGCATATTCTTTTTCAACAAGGGATAACAAGAAAGTGAAGCACATTTGAAAATAGAAGTGAATTTAAAAGTGTCTTAAAATGACCGGCTCTATCTGAATCCTGCACGTTTCATTTTGATTTTCCTATCCATTTAAAGGGATAGTAAGGTCAATATTAAAATGTGCATGGATGCATTTAAAATGTAAAAAGTATTAGTGTTTTTGAGTGGCATACGCACATATGCTGTGAGGACCCATGCATCAGTATTCAAGCTCAGGGTGGTGTCTGTTAATGTTTGTCATATAAACCCCTGCTGACTCTCTGTGTAGTGTTTGAATACAGCATATGTGCGTATGTCAATTAAAAACTGTAATAACTTTTACTAGAAGCATTTTTGCTAATGGAAATATATTAGAAAAATGCTTGTACTTAAAACTGGAATACACCCGTGTACGGTTGTCTTCACCTTTGTTGTCCTTTTAAACTGATAATGAAATGTAACCCCTTCCTGCTGTTAGGACGTTCCATGCCGTCCTAAAGCCCAGCGCAGTTAGGACAGCATGGAACCTCCTAGCCGTTTGGCTGAACTGAAGCCATAGGTGCTTCCTGAATGGGATTGCGGGCTGGAGGGAGTACCTAGCGTCATAGGCACTCCTCATCATTAAAATCATGCGATCGCATGATCGTCCGGAAGAGGTTAAAAGTAATGTATGTTTGTATACAACTTATCCATAGAGACAGATTGCTAAACAGGATAAGGACAACTCCCAAAACTCTGTTGGTGGATAGGGACACCTTTCAAATATAAAATGTCTACTTATAAATGCTACATAGAAAAAAACTAAATGGTTTAACGCCCCTTTAATTCACATCTTTATCTTTATTTACCTATTTTTGTTCAGCATGACATGGTTTGTGTGTCTTGTTTTAGGCATCTAAACATTATCACATGGACATAAACACATTATCTAGCATAGCTGTTAGACGTGCACATGATTTGCAGTATATTTGATTCTAAAATCGGCCCTATGAAACGCCCTCTAAATAGGACTAGAAGAATAGTTAATTTGTAATAGTTTGACTACAGGAAATCATCCAAAACTGTAAATGAAAATTCAATTAAAATTATATGAAGCAGTGCCAAATTCATTTTGAAGCTCTGTTTACACTTCAGGTTGTGTCTGCAAATCCTATATTAGGACCTGATTTGTTCCCTAAGAGCATTTTCATTTTGTTTTTTACTCTTAACCGTCAAGCTGCTGGCACGAGAGCAGGACTCCCCTCCCATGCAATAACTGGAATAGGCCTCCCCCCACGTAACTGCACTGTGCAAAAGGTTTTTGCTCTTTTCACTTTAATAACGTGAAATCAGAGTTTAGCATTATATTGCGAAAATGTCTTACTGTAAAATTGTTTATTAAAGACAGAGTTCAAATTCCATTTCACAGGAATCTTTAAATTCAGCCCCACTCCATTTGCTAATCTCACAATGACCTATTTATCTAATGTTTTTCAAACGCAGCAGTAGACCCACACATTTTGGTGTTTTTCAAAGGATTTCTAACGTTCAAATTCTACATATTTTAATTGTTGAAAACAAATTTTTTTTCGCTGTTTTGCGCAACATTTCTTGTCTGGCTGTTCGCTTTTCTTTCCCAATGTAAACATTATTGTTCATGCGAACAGTCAGACAAGAAATGTTGCGCAAAACAGCAAAAAATTTGTTTTCAACAATTTTTTTTTTTTTTTTTTATTAAAAGTTGGGACTTTTAAACTATGAATCCTGTACACAAATGAAATATGATCATGTAAATGTATTTATTTATTATAAATTAATCAAAATTATTCAAAATTAATAATTGCACACACCATTAATTAATGTTATTGTTTGCAGTTAATTATATTAGGCAGTCATTGCCAATACTAAATAAATGATATATATATATATATATATACCATATACACAACTCTATTTGTAGGTATTTTGTGTATTTGTGAAATTTTGCTGACACTCCTTATTTATTTATCTATGTTGGTTACACCTTAACGACTATTGTAGTGTATTACAATACACAAATAAGAAAAAAAAACAATGCACTATGGGCTATATATAGGCAAGCTTATACAGCGCGTGTCACTAAAAGCCATCAAGAATGACAGATTTGATGCTCACATAAAGATAGCATCATCAATTTTAGATACTCTCAGCACTAATTGTGTGCAACACCATCAGCTGAAAGCTGCGACACCCTAGGGCAGGGCCTGACATATTCTAGGAGACAGGGAGACACAGATCCTAGAATTTTATGTCTCCCACTAGATTTCTAATTATTCTACTTATGAGCTGGTTGAGAATCACTGATCTAAATTAGAAGGACCTTGTTTGCTTGTAGTTGTTTTTTCAATAGCCAGACAACCCCCCTACCCACTTGCTTTATTTGGAGAATGCTATCTTATCACCTCTGCTGGTGCCAGTTAGGGACAGATATGTAGCAGGGTTAGGAATGTCAAGTCTGCAGTGTGCACTTCAATTAAGCACTTTAAATTAAATTCTTAAAGTGTTTAATATCCCTTAAAGTTTGATGAGACAAAGATTGCAGAGCTTGCTGGTAGCTCACCGCTGCACAGCGCTGTTCGTTCTTCGGGGTGGCGTTATGTAGATGCAGAAACACCCTGGGAAGCTGCATGTGGTGAACACACGGGATATTGTGCATTATTACTGGAGAGTCCCTTCACTGTGCCTGAACCATACAAGGCTCTCCTTGCCCAGCTTTCGTGTAATCCAGCAGACACTTTCACAATATTCTTTGTTCATTAAGAAGCTGGAGGCAAAACAGAAGAACAGACAAAGGGGTATAGTGTGGGTAAATAGTTGCTCTATAAGGGAAGTATTTGGTTTGCAAACACAAATAGACAGTTTCAGGAATCAGTACGGACAATATCCCTGCTATCATCATAAAATATGCAGTAATGCTCTAACTAACCACCAGCCAAGACAAGCAGGACACACAATGTCTCACTGTGTATAAGAGAATCACAATAGTGCGTGTGACTTGTGGTGTCGCTTCAACGTCAATAAAAAACAATATCCCTTAAAGGGATATGCTAATGTTTAAATGATATTATTTTTCATCAGTGAGTCGAGATAACAGAGTTCTTCATCCACACAGAGAACTAGCATACTGCAGTACCTGAGCAGAAGACAGCTAGTGATTGGCTGGCTATATAACTTCTGTTTCTGCTTGCAGCCCTTTCCTGCTTGGGATCTGCAATGTTTGCAGCTCCTGATCAGCACTTTATATATGTTAACTTCGTTGCGGTGTTAAACACATAGTTATCTAGAATAGTAATGAAAGGATTATGCATGTCAATTTTGCATTGGACTGTTCCTTAAAAAAAAGTTCCTTCCCTGGTGAAAACAAGGCAGAACCCAATTTATAAAATATGCAAGAATCTCCTGGGTCTCCACAAACCTCAATCCATGTACTTGTATTATCTCTGCTTCTTAAACCACTTCTCAACCTGTTATGTGGTGAAGCCAATCCCACTGGACTTTTCTGACTGGGGAGATTGAAGGCGAGCGAGCAGTGGGCTGCATTGCACACTAGGCGTAGTGTGCAATTGTAAATGCGGGCAGCGAAGATATACACCCCCTCTACATCTTACTTTTTTTAAATCTGGCCCATAGTGTTTTCTCCCCAAGAGAACTCCAACATAACCAATAAAAGCAGCTGATAAATAAGTGTTTTTATTAGAAAGGTGATGGGGTCAAATCCATCAACATTGGAAGCATAAAAGATTAGCTGACCCTACTAGGGTTTGAACCTGTAACCCTGAGGTTTAAATAAGTACTACAGTGAATAGATTAAAGGGACAGTATACACTAATGGTTATATAACTGAATATGCTCAGATGCTGATCTAAAAATCCAGTATAAAACCTTTTAAAAACTTACTTAGAAGCTCCCAGTTTAGCACTGCTGATGAGGTTAGGCTGGGACACTCAGTGAAAGGGTCTGGGAAAGCAAAAAGAGCAGACACCCCCTCTCTCCCCTTCCCTGCATATGAAAAGACAGATAACTTAAACAGGAGCCAGCAGGAGTCTGTAAACGCACGTATACACCTGACACAGTGGGGCTTGGTTAGGAGTCTGAAAATCAGCAAAATGTTATTAAAAAAAATAAGCAAAACTATAAATTGTTACTAAAACACTCCTAGGTGGGATGTATAAATGAATCATCGTCAAAACATTTATCCAAAGAAAAATCAAGCCCTTTTAATAGGTGATATAATTGTCCTTTACCTGCTAATATTTACTATTTGATTCCCCTACCCAAATCTTCAGGCAAGGTGATCAGCCTTTTTATATATATCCCCTTCTACTGCCACAGCAGCATTTAAAAGCTGAGGTTATCCGTCCTACATCTGTACTCAAGCAAGGTAATGACCAGTAATGCTACTTATTAGTATCACAAACTGGTATAGAAAATGTTTTGATTTACCCTGATTTACCAGTATAGTAATTTATTTTTTATTCCCTTTATATTTACCTTGAACATTAAGCTAATAGCTTGAACAGGGCAAGGCCTCACCCACGCGATATGGCCTCCAAAATAAACCTCTCACAGCCAACTCCTTGCTTTGAACTGCTGTGCAGTGTAACAGAGATGGAAGAGGAAGAGACAAATGATGACGGTAAATGCAGACTCCTATATACACAGATTCACTGTACTGAGTGACAGGTGGGATTGCTTCCTGACATATTCTGCCCCAGGACGTAGCACTAACACGGGGCTTCAAGCACTACGTCTGGTACTGTGTCAGTGACTTCTGAGCTGAAGTGTGAGTAGCCTAGGAGCCTGAAACAGACATATGGAGGGGCTGATAAACTGGTGCCTGTAAGCAAAGACTTGATATGACATTAAAGAGATATTTTAAAGCAAAAATGATCTGTCCTAATTCATTAGTGCGTCATTTAGCATTCATGACAGAATCTAACCAGGTGTTTAACCTCTGCAAAGAGGTAAAGTTCCGCAGGTCCTACAGAACATGGATGGTGATTGGTGGGCTGTGTTCTTGCCACTCCCAAATAACCAGATGGTTTGGAGGGAGGGGGGTTGGGAGTTTTAGGAAAAGGATGTTCCTGTACTGGGGGAAAAAAACACTTTGTTTCTCTGCTTGTAGGGTGTGGCACTACCAACCAATAGAACTGTGGCTATTTTGCATATTAGCCAGTGAGTTTCTATTCCCCAGAGCAGTGTTTAACATGTTATTTCATATGTTTTTATTATGTCCTTAAACTGATAGGAACATAAAAATTATACATGCATGATTCAGGTAGAGCATGAAAATTTAAGGCACTTTTAAATTCATCTAAAATGTTCAAATTAACTTTGTTCTTTGGTATCTTTTAACTACTGGGAGCTAGCTGAATATTTGTGGCTACACACATATGTCTTTTGTTATCGGCTCACCAGCTGTGCTCAGCTAGCTCCCAGTACTGCACTGCTGATCTGAAGTGGAGTTTAACTATGTGTTTAATCATTTTGCAAGGGTTAAACACACAGTTATATGCAAGCAATAGTACAATAATAAAATGCACTAAAATATTAGAACAATTTCTTTTTGCACTTTTATATCTCCTTAAAGGGACACAATCAAAATTAAACTTTCACTATTCAGATAGAGCAGCAATTTTAAACAACTTTCTAATTTACTTCTATTAACAAAATGTGCACAGTCTTTTTATATTTAAACTTTTTGAGTCACCAGCTCCTACTGAGCATGTGCAAGAATAAGTGTGTATGCATTTGTGAATGGCTGATTGCTGTCACATGGTACATGTATGCATTTGTGATTGGCTGATGGCTGTCACATGGTACAGGGGGAGTGGAAAAAGACATAACTACTACTCATTTGAAGTTCAGACTAAGGGCTAGATTTATCAAGCCCCTGCGGCAGCAAGTTCTCACAAGAACTTGCTTGCCACGATTTATCAAGCAGCGGTCACCAGACCGCTGCTTCCCTAACATCTTCCCTAATATATAATCTGGAAAAGAGGAGTGATTTGGTATAAACCATCATACCTAAAAGGCATTAAAGGGACATGAAACCCAACATATTTTTTTTTTCATGATTTAGATAGAACATACAATTTTAAACAACTTGCCACTTTACTTCTAGTATCTATTTGCTTCATTCTTTTTATATCCTTTGTTGAAAAGCATATCAAAATAGGCACAGAAGCTGCTGATTGGTTGCACAGTTGCCTCGTGTGATTGGCTCAGCCATGTGCATTGCTATTTCTTTAACAAAGGATACATAAAGAAGGAAGTAAATTAGATAGAAGTAAAATGGAATGGTGTTTAAAATTGTATTCTCTATCTGAATCATAAAAGAAAAAAATTGTCCCTTTAATAAGGATCAAGAGAGAAGTGCTTTTATAAAAAATAATAATGGAACAAGGTTGGTATTTGAAATTGAAGATAAGTTGGAAATTAAATTGAGTATTGTTGCAGAAAGAACAGTGGGTAGTGGGAATTGCTGTCTGGCAGAAGTGGTAGAGATAAATCATACGGGAACTGAAGATTGGGTTATTCAGAGGCTCAGACTGATTAGCTTTGTAGCTAAATAGGGGAATAAGCAGACAGGACAGACCATTTATCGCTGAGCACCCAAACAGCACCGGGAGTTAGACAGGTGGCCAGGCTCCAGCATTACCAGGTAACTCAGACATTGAGGATTACTGCTGCTCGCTGCACATTCTCTTCTCTCTACGCAATCCTCCTACATGTGTCTGGGCTGTGTTTAGTTTTAACCCCTTCACTGCAGCGCAGGGTGTAGGTTTTGTGGCCGCTATTGAACATTATTTCACTAAAAATGCCCTTCCAGTCTGTGCCTTGCATAGGTGCAGTGAGCAGCTTACAAAACAATAATAATGATAACAGACAATTAGAGGTGAAGTTGTGAAGTTGCCCAAAACTGATTCTGCTGCAATAAGTTTTTTTTTTCTTACAAGATGTCAACTGCATTCATCATCTGGGAAGAGAAGTGGTATTTAACCCTTTCCTCCCCAATGCTGCAACTGCCAAAAGGAGTACTGAACCCCAGAACAAACCCTCACATACACTGGAGGAAGGATGCTGCTCTCAATAGGAAGAATATCTACCCAGACAACCACATAGTTTAGAGGCTTTATATGTACACAATGTGACAATGACATATCAGACCCAGCCTGTGGAAGTTAACCCATTCCCTAGGAAATGTGATACGTAATAGACATTACACAGGTTAATGCTTTTCTGCCACAAATAAAATGCATACCTATCGAACAGCCAATCACTGCATTAGCGACCAGACCCATGGCTGCAATGGGTTAAACTTCACACACTTCAGGATAAAAGGGCAGGATGAAGCTGGCTCGCTTTACCGCTCCCAAACTGTTACAGGAACCATTTCAGTGAAATCATTTCAGGAACAGTCACACAATATCCATCTGGGGAAGTTTAAAACCTGCACACACTCAAGTTAGATTAGGCAAATGATACAAATCTGGTTCCCTTCACTACAGAGCTTGATCAAGGCTCCAAAAATTGTATTTCTAATTCTGAACTTTTGTGAATTGTCTGTACATTTACCTATATATAAAATCCTCTCCTACTGCACAAAATATAATGTGTTTGGCCCCTAACGTTTTTGGTAGTCTAATAGGTTTCTTATAAATATGTCAACTCTTTGATTTAATCCGTAAGAGGAAAGACAAGACAGATTGGATGACTTTTATGAGCCAGACTGCCCCCCTATGTGCACATCTTTAGTGTTGATTAGGGCTGATTAGCAATGACGGGGCAGGCGGTATTACCACAATGCCATTATCATGCCAGGATTTGCCCATCTGAGTTCAAGCAAGGATACAGTCACCGATCATAGCCTGAGAAAGGAAGTCGATGCTATTTAACAGTGTAAAAAAATAATAATCATTTACAAGAAAAAAAGGAGTTACGGTTCCTGAGGCCATTCTAACTGCTGCAGAAAGTCAAGTGTTGGCCACATCTACTGAGAGTCTGTACCAGGAATCCACATCCCACTGCACAAATTAGAATGATGTAACCAATTCAGGAAGCCCATGAGCGGATTAGAATTAAAGGTGGAAAGATGTTGTTTTCATGTTTTTTCCCCTTTCCTACATAAAAGAAGATGTTCCAGAATGTATTATTTTTATGCTGAATAAATCAACCTTTCCCTCCCAGACTTACTGAGGTTTGTCCATCTATCAACCTGAGGAGATCTAGGTGCTATCCTTAGAACAAGGGTTGGCAAATGTATGTAACATTTAGGAGCCAGACTCAGGTGTTTATATAAGTAGAATAATTCAAAAACATAGGGGCTAGACGTGAAATTCAAGAAACCATAGTTTCATAGCTCCAAGTATTTTTCAAGCCATGTTCTAGGAGCCAGTGAGCATCTAATTCTCAGGTGTTAATTGTGCACAAACACTAGTCATTTAAACAACTTCAAGCTAAAAAGGGAAAGAAAAGAAAAAAAGAATATATATTACACGGGTAAAGTCAGAAATCTGGGTAATCCTAGGATTAAACCTGACATTACCCAAGCGGCTGTTGGTAAAGCACGATGTACTTTAATTCCCCCATCTGCACAATTTTATTTGCCTCTGCTGGGGGGGTCAAGTAAGGCGCCCCACCGATCTTCTGGCATCCACTCCAAGTGGACCTTGGGGAATGAGGTTTACAAGGGGGGCTTTTGAACCCCCCAGGTGGAGGCAAAAAAAGTTAGTGAACATGTGTTTACCCGGGTAATGTTAGGATTACCAAATTTCTTACTTTACCCGCAACATATATATATAATTCCAAGTAATAGATCCGCACTCGCTGGACTTTAAAAAAAACTAAAGTTTAGGGCTGCAACTAATGATTATTTTCATAATCGATTAATCGGCCGATTATTTTTTTCGATTAATCGACTAATCAGTTAAAAACAAAATTCCTATATTTAAAATAAAATCCACATACTGTTATAAATATAAACTTCAGACTAAAACTTTACATTATCACAATAATTTTTTAAGCAGAAGAGCACATTTTTATAATTGAGCAAAACAAAACCACAACTGTTTGAAAAGAGGTAGAACTAGTAAGACACAGACTATCACTGTTTATAACATTCTGTTATTGATTCTTTCAGAAAGTTTGCATTGAAATACAAAAATGTCATCATGACCACATGCTCCTGGCTGAGGCTGGCTCTCTTTTTGCAAGCTATTTTGCCTGCAGCAGAGAAGAGGCGCTCAGATGGTGTTGAGGTGCCTGAGATGCATAAATAGGGTTTTCCAATTTCACCAAGGTGGGCTATTTATTTTTGTTAGTTCTCCACCAATGCATGGGGCCTCTCAACAAAGTAAGCCTGGACTTTATTTTAACATAAACATATCTTGAATATCTATATGCAGTGGTAAATAACCAGCTATAAGGTTAGGGTAAAAAATATCTAGACCGCTGCTGTCCTAGCTCTCTTTGATTTTACCATTGGAATGTTATTTTAACACACGTACTGAGGTATGGCAATAAACTTATGTTTTAAATTTTGTACCTGTGGCCCCGACTCGCCTTTTTTCTTTTTGGCTGTTCTTAAAAAATATCTAGTCCACTCTTAAAATAACAGATATATACTTACAGAGGTTGAATTTGGTACATATTCCAATTAATTAAAAATAGAAGAAAAAAAAAGGCAAAAGGGCTAAAGACTATATATCAGTAACAGGACACAGCCTTACACATTTCTCTATACAGTACATATAATCAACAACAGCAAGCAATCAGCTAATAATTGTGCAAACAGATAATAGTGACATCAATTCATATAACAAATGCCATCAATCTAGGGTTAGGTGTAAATAACAAGCTCGGCACTATATCATAAAACATAATACTGTACCATGTGCAGGAGCTCATCGGAGTGAAGCAGCTGGTGCTGTGCACAGAACAACTAATTGCAAACTAACTAATCGATTATGAGATTCGTTGACAACTATTTTCATAATCGATTATTATCGATCATGCCGATTAGTTGTTGCAGCTCTACTAAAGTTTATTGTGTACAGTGACGTTTCGGGGAGCCAACTGTCCCCTTCATCAGACCCTGGTCAGGTCTGATGAAGGGGACGGTTGGCCCCCCGAGACGTCAGTGTACACAATAAACTTTTGTTTTTTGAAAGTCCAGCGAGTGCGGCTCTATTACTTGGAATTGGATATTGCTGTTCCTGACTCCTTGGCTCGTATCTTAAGAGGTGAGAGTGCAAATCCCTATGTACTTCTGTGTATATATTATGTATATATACACATACTCACTCTCTCTTTCTCTCTCATATATAAATATATATATATATATATATATATATATATATATATATATATATATATATATATACATACATATGTATATACACTCAATGTCCATAGGGCACTGCACGCACTTTCTAAGCTTAAAGCTGCCCGGGGTGCATTCAATCAAATGCATACAAATCCCAGAAAATAGGAGCGCACTCGCCGGGTCTTGAACAAGAAATATTTATTTAAACAAAGTGACGTTTCGGGGTAGTTAGCCCCGTCCTCAGACCATGGTCTGAGGACGGGGCTAACTACCCCGAAACGTCACTTTGTTTAAATAAATATTTCTTGCTCAAGACCCGGCGAGTGCGCTCCTATTTTCTGGGATTTGTATATATATATATATATATATATATATATATATATATATATATATATATATATATATATATATATATATATATATATATATATTTATTTATTGCTGCTTGTTCATAAGCATCATAACGGCAATATTTAGGTTCCTGTGATTACTGTCTTGTGCTGTAAAGGAAGAACACATACCTCGACAACTAATCTATGCAACATATGGAACACAAGTAAATTAGCAGCCAACAGACCCTTCATACAGAGTTGCCAAACTACAAGGTTATTTAGAAACAAATAAAACTGGCATCTAAAAGCAAGACGCCAATTTAAAACAGACATGACAAATTCATCCTTAGATAACCTTATGATGCATTAATGGACCATTAAATATAGTAGAATTGCCTAATCAACAAATGAACAGTAACAAGACAATACAATAGCACTTACTCTGAATTTCAAATGAGCAGTAGATTTTTTTTCTGCCAAATTTCAAAATATATGTACATTTCCCTCCCCCAGTATCATGTGACAGCCATCAGCCAATCACAAAATGAATATATGTATACACTGTGCTCTCCTGCACATGCTCAGCAGGAGCTGGTGCCTCAGAAAGTGTAAATATAAAAAGACTGCACAATTTGATCATGGACGTATATTGGAAAGTTGTTTAAAATCGCTGCTCTATCTGAATCATGAAAGTTTAATTTTGACTTTAGTATCCCTTTAATGTTCTCCTTTTAACACTAAATTGCCTCACCTGAAACACTTCTCAATTTCTCTACTGCTCTTTCTTTATTTTTACCTTAAAATACCCCTGAATCAGCTACACCCCTAATCATGATCTCTTGATCTGATATTGTTTACAAAAAAAATATTTAAAATCCTAAATGTGTTTAAAGACTTCACTTGTCCTATGTCCCCCCTGGCACAGTGAGATATATTCAACTGATTGTGTGTTTTAAAGACTTCTCTCACATCCCATTGCTGATCCACTTGCCAGTCCGACTCTTGTTTATGTCATTATACTTATACTGTGACCGCTCAGCAATTTGTTTTGTGCCACCTCCACAATCATTGAAAGGGTTAAAGGTTAACTAAAAGATCATCACGGTTCCTTAGGATTAACAAGTGAGTAATTACAGCACAAGTCTAGCGGCCAGGAAATGCGCAGTGAGCACTGGGGCTATGTGACCTAGGGCTAGGGTGGCCAGATTGCCCGCTGCACAGGAAAAAGGAGGACCCACGCCTCAGGCCAGAGAAACACAGGCTGTGCAGTGTCTGTAACTGGCTAGGGACATGCTCATAGAAAACACAGGTACAATTTCATGAACCTGGGAACATAAAATATCTACTTAGTATACGAACTGTCCTATCTTCATTTATTGCACACCCTATAAAGCACTGCAGAGTTTGTTGGCACATTACAAATAATATGCATGTTTATTGTGTATATAAATGTATATATCTTGAAATTTTAACTAGTCCACTACTCCCGGACAAGAAATTACAGCAGATGAGTAAAACATTTGATATTTTCTTATCTTTAACATTGAGTTGATTAGTAATTTTGTTCGTCTAGACTAGAAACTTTTCTCCTAGTAAACTATAGTGAAATGTTTCCACCCCTGTATATCTATCCACTAACCTACCTATCCATCTACCTCTCAATCTATCTACCTCTATCTATATCTATCTATCTAAATCTATTGATCGATCTATATCTATCTATCTATCTATCTATATACAATGACCTCCATAGACAATCTTGCAAGCCGGGTGAGGCAGTGTAATATTTTGCTATCCAAGGCACAAATTAATTGCATAATTATATTTATTGAATAATAATCTCTGCAATTAGCCTTTAAAAAAATGGTAGTATTAGCTAGGTGGTGCACTCATTAAAAAGGTCCTGGCAGAACACTATATATATATATATATACATATTACACACACAATACAAGGACAGAGAATAGAGGTCTCTAGGTAACAGGGCTATCTAATCCTTCCGTCTCAGTTTTACCTCTCTTGTCTTTATTTATCGTACCTCTGAATACCTCTGTGGAATCTGTCTGTGCATTATAATTAAAGGTTATGAGAATATATTAAATATAAATGTTACTTATATATAAAAATGTGTACTGCTACTACACTGGTAAGAATTTGCATAAGACAACTGGTAAACTATATAAACATACTCCCAGCTCACTGAGGTCCTGATATTCAAAACCACATGGAGAGGAATCACACAGAATTTTTTTTAGACCTTGTATTGTAATATAGGAATCTCTGTTTCACATAAAGAACACTACATAGTAACAAACATTTTTCAAGATAAAATTAGTGTTTGTAAAAAAAAATTAAGGGCCTCGCTGTACCAACAAGACTTTTTAGAATGATTCACCTGAGCGGTGGGATTTTTAATATCAGGTCCTAAATATCTATATTAATAGAAGTAACAATAATAAAAAATATCAATAATTACAACATTAAATTTAAATAATAAAATATGTTTATGCAGGAAGGACACGCACTACTGTGACAAATGGCAAATTTAAAGTACAGGAGCTGGTAAGCACTTGAGGAGTGAGACACGTTTTTTTTTTAGTTGCCCGACAATGGGCTAGAGTAGAGAGCAAATTAGCGCTACCGCTTGCGCATTAACTTTGCGCGAGCCAGGTAGCATGCGTATTACATGTTGGGGAAAAAAAAATCTGCAAGCACTAACCCAACACGTGCAAAAAGCCGAACTTCGAATATAGCAAACGAGTTAACGTGCAACTTTTTTGACTCGCATAATAGTTAACCACAGTTCTAACATTGTGCTAACCAGACGTGTGTTAAATTTGATTTGCTCAAGCCAAAGCGTTTACTTTCAATGCACGCTACTTCCGAAGCACACAAAGAGCAACTTATCGTTAATGCGCAACATTTAGCGTGCCACTTATAATGTAGCCCAATGTGTTTGCGATCAGGTATATGCTAAATAACCCAAAAACTTTGGGACCAGGAGAAAAATTCTAGAAACTGCGGCTTCCTGACTTCAGAAAATGTATCCAGTCTGCCTACTTGGTGCAAAAAAAGGTCAGAAAATTGTACGCTACCACAAAATCCAGGGCTCCCACAAAAACATAAACAAAAAGTTATTTTGGAGTTTTTATCAAAAATGCTTTCTACATACTTTTTGGAATATCCTAAATATATTTTTACATACAAAAATGTTGAGTGAGTTTGTGCAAACAATTAATTTTTAGTTTCACTTGTAATTGCTTAGGAGGAAACATAAAACTTTTTTCTTCTTAAAGCCTGGGGATACGAATATTTAAATAAAGAAACAAAAAATGATATATATATATATATATGTATATATATATATATATATATATATATATATGTATATAGGTAGTGGAGAAAAGGATGCATTCGCCAGGATTTTCAAATCTTTACCTTTATCTCTTGTAACGTTTCGGGGTGTTACTCCCTTCGTCAGACACCAACAAAAATAACAAATATCAGATAATAAAATGAGGTTGTTATTTTTGTTGGTGTCTGACGAAGGGGGTAAAACCCGAAACGTTACAAGAAATAAAGGTAACGATTTGAAAATCCTGGCGAGTGCATCCTTTTCTCCACTACCTATACTTTGATCTTGGAAGGAGAGAGAGAGAGAGAGAGAGAGAGAGAGAAAGAGAGAGAGAAAGAGAGAGAGAAAGAGAGAGAGAAAGAGAGAGAGAAAGAGAGAGAGAAAGAGAGAGAGAAAGAGAGAGAGAAAGAGAGAGAGAAAGAGAAAGAGAAAGAGAAAGAGAAAGAGAAAGAGAAAGAGAAAGAGAAAGAGAAAGAGAAAGAGAAAGAGAGAGAGAGAGAGAGAGAGAGAGAGAGAGAGAGAGAGAGAGAGAGAGAGAGAGAGAGAGACGTATTAATACATATATAATTAAATAAACATACACACAGTATTGTAAAAAAAATTGCTCTAAAAAGTAGTAGTCTACTTCAAAGTTATATAAAACAGCCTCTTTTCTTAATCCTCAGTTACCCGCATATTTATTTCTTTTTTTAACACAACTCTTAGAAATACCAAATTAAACACAAATAGACAGCAAGTAAACTAGCAAATTGGGGGTGGGGGGGATGCAACAAAGGTTTAGAAAAAAAATTAAAAAGTACAATACACACCATGGTTCTTTCGACAAACACTTGAGCTATATTGAGATATTTATTTGTGTATGTCCTTGCATCAAATATTGCTTAACCCTTTAAGGACACAGCTTTCACTTTGCTCAATTGTTTTATGATGGAAAAATTCCGTCATATGTCCTTAAGAGGTTAAAAAAACAAACAAAAAAACACACAGCTCCTCATCAAGTATTTTCACCCAGTGGCAAAGAAATTTATTGCAGGCATTTCTGGCGTCCAATATGTTAATAATCCAAAAGAATGTAATGTGTCTTTATGGCCGTGCTATTTCGTCTGATTGTAAATGCACACTAAGCAACTCACTAATAGTTAATACAGCACATAAAAACTTTTCCTCCTGATTGTAAATAGAAATAAAAAAAGTGTGTAGCTATAGATCAACGTTTTTTTCTTCTTTTCTTTTTTTTAATTCCCTGAATCAAATGAGAAGCCCACACTCTGGTGAGACCTTGAAACCGTTAGAAATGCTTCGCTCAGTGACTATACACAATTACTAAACCTTTTTCTCTTTACCAAATTCTTAGAAAGTTTCAGAAGGATTTAGGATACATTCATCCTGCAAATCCGTGTAACGTTTTAACCAATTCACTGCCTAAGCTGTGCAACCATTAACCAGCAAAAGGTTATTATAACATAAATGTTATTTTTGGAGCCCAAACGCAGAGTCAAGCTATTAGTTTGGGCCGCTACATTTATCACCCCCAAATGTTGTACCGAACAAAAAACAAAATGAGCACACACACTATATCCATCGACAAATTTATTGGATTTGCTTCGTTCTTAGGTAACATTTTGTAAAATATATATTTATATATATAAAAAATCTGTAAAGTGCGCTATACACTCATAACCTTTGGCATTTGAAGTCTATAAAAATGTAAACAATAATTATTATTAATGTATGTTTAATTAACATTTATTACATAATTATTATAGTAATATAGTATTAAGTTAATAATATAAAATATATATATACACACATGTAAGCAACTTAATTTTAAAAAAGTAAACTCAGCCCTAAAGCAACAGTCTGGTTGGTCACAAGAGATTAAATTGATCACAAAACAAAAACAAAAAAACAATCACTGAGACCTTAAAAATTATTGGCAATATAACAGTATTACAGGTTTTTTTTTTTCATTGACATCAATGCAAATGATTCAGATAATGTTTGTAGAGAGCACACATTTTAGATATTTATTAGCAGAAAATTCTCAAATGAAATAATGTGCACATGAACAAAAAGCATAAATGTTATACATCTTTTTTTATTTTTATTTTTCAACATACATTCGCAATGACAAACATACATAAACAATCTGATTTTCTATATGCATTTAATTAACTGTTTGAGTGCTGTAATAAATACATACTATCTACAACAAGCAACCCGGATGCAAATCAATATCTGGATTCCATTTAATACATCACAAATGTGTAGCCTCTTGTTCTTAATACAAAACCAGACACGAGTTACAGCGGATAACCACTGATAGCATACAATATGTCAAAAAAAGTAAAATTGCATTCACGAATATCACGTTCTTGTTGATCATGTTACTGCTGGCTTCTAGTTTATCAGATTATTCTAGTGTTCTATGTGCAAAAGGTTTTCCATGGTGCTAAATGTGATATCAATTTGTCAGTTTGCTCCAAATGAGCAAGTAGACATAGGAGGTGGTATTTATATAGGGATAAGACCAGCCCAATAAAGATATTACCGCAAATAAGGGGCAACCGGTGCAAGACATATGCACAAGGGGTTAAAGCAGAGCAACAAGTATTTCTCACAGGGAAAATCTCTGCGTTTTAACCCAGAGCAAAGATGTTTAAATCTAGAATGTGTGAATTATGGATAAAAAAGGTAAAGATTATTGGGAGTATAGGTGTTTTGTGAGTTTAACAAAGAAGAAGTGTGTTTAATGAAAGTAAAAAACAGACATTCT